>NW_026704936.1:300000-600000 GCF_029867415.1 Vicia villosa
GCCATATGTCTTTCTAATGGTGCACCCACATAATGAACTATCCGTCCCCGTGGTCTCCGACCGCTTAGCTTCATGAAACAAAAAATTCAAACCCGTTCGAGATATGTTGTAAATCAATTGCGAGAATAGAATTTGGCCCTTATATCGGCGTTCCAAACCGTCTTGCTCCGACCGAACGATATTTGAATTTCATTGTGTTGATTTTGGAGCATTTGGTTGACGGTGTCCCATCCCCGACACAAATCTCCCTTGCTATCACCCAACCACCTCTTGAAGACCGCATGTGCGGATTCAACTCGGTTAGTTGTGGTGCAACCAAGATGTCTAACCCGATTTGTCCAAGCGCACACGACTTTTTCTCTAACTTTGTCAAGAATGGTGGATTCGACGTAATGACAAAAAGTCTTAATGGAACCACACAAAGACCTAAAGTGTACCAATTTCTCGGTATACACCTCTTCGGAGTATGCATCCAAAATTTCCCTCCATGCCACCATTATCCTATCAACCACAACACCGGCTTTGACAACTTTACCATTTTCATCCGGCCTATCTTTTGTCCCAACCGCGGGTTTCAACTTGCTTCTCACGTTGCAAGTTATGTGATACCGGCAAAGTAAAGCGGTAGATGTCGGGAAGACGGTATCGACCGCATTCATCAAAGCATTGTCCCGATCGGTGACAATGACGTTTGGCATAACCTCTTGATCAACTAACAAAGACTTGCAAATTCCCAAGGCCCACGTAAAGTTGTCTTCTTTTTCACACTCCAAAAAAGCAAACCCCACCGAATAAGTCTTGTCCGTCTAGGTCACACCGACTATCTCTAGAAGCGGAAGCCTATATTTGTTTGTCTTGTACGTCGAATCCATGACTAGAACGGTTGGAAATGTGTTGAATAATTTGATACTTTCGGGATGAGTCCAAAAAATATCACGCACCCTAACTTTATCCTTGGAGGTTCGGAAGCTTGAAACATATTTGTTATCGTCTAGTAGTTTCAAAAGTTGTTGCATTTCCGACCGAGGGCCCATATTCAATACTTTGAGATTATGCCGTTCATTATAAACTTGCTTGATATTTGAAACGCTATCCGGATTCTTACGCTTCAAATCGGCAAGTATGTTGCGAGGCGCCACTTTGACTATCGTTAGGTCCGATATCACATTTCTCTCTTCGCGGGACAAACGACACGCCATTGGATGTCCGTGTAACTTGACATCCAAGGCATGATTATGAATTCCACAAGTTACGGTTAACCGCCACAAATCATCAACCCTCCGAGTAGCACGCAGCTTAAACGGACACCCGCACTTTCTCGATCCCGTGTCCTCGTGTTTTAGCACCCGGTTTGATTGTACATAACTACCACCCCGTTCGCAATTCAAAACAACGAAAGCTTTCCGCCTACTATTTCCGTTGTCCGACCTTAAAATAACAATTCCAAATCCATGTTTGTTAGCTTCCTTCCGAACCCAATCAATCAATTGTTCGCGACTACCGAAGCTCCGATCATTTGTAAAATGTTGCCGAACATCGACCGCATTGATCATAGGAGTAACGTCAATAACCGGATCGTTATTAACGTTGACAATTTCCGGAACTAATACTCCATCGTCTCGCACAATGTTGTCCGGATGCACCATACCTAACAAATGAATAAATTAGCAAAATTGGCCAAAACTGTTTTTTTTTTAACTGCCAGGGCATATTTCGGAAGTTCATTTCCGAAATTTATTAGGTAATATATTTCGGAAATGCACTTCCGAACCATATCAGTTTCAGCATAAAATTTATCAATCAATGTAGTGAAATAGGGGATGAAATGAGTGATGTTTACCTGAAGTTGTAGCTTTCTATGCTCCCTTTAACGTGATCAACGGTTTGAAACTTGATTTTATGGCGAAAAATGGATGGAGATTGATTGGGTTTTGGAGAGGGTTTTGAGATGTTTTGGAGAAAAATGATGAAATAGTGAAGGAGGGAAATTTGTATATGCAGAAATATTTTCGGAAATGAACTTCTGAAAATATTCACGTTTTTAAATTTTTTTAACTTCGGAGATGCATCTCCGAAAACACCACTTTTTTGGTGTTTTCGGAGATTCATTTCTGAAATGTATGAAAATTCAAAAAAAAAAAAAACTTTGGAGATGCATCTCCGAAGCAGGGGCAGTTTTGGTTTTTCGTTGGGGGTGACCCCATAGGGAGGTAGATAAAGAAATTTTCTAATCACAAAACACCTATATTTAAATGATCCTAATACTTAGGGCCCGAAGAAGAAGAGAGAAGAACCCTTACTAACTAACTTTGAATTTAAAACTATTTTTTATTAGAAAATTACCAATCCAACCTAACTTTATTTTAAAATTAGTTTATAATTTATTAAAAAATTCCGATAGAAGAATTCATGTCTTGAAGGAACAATGTCAAATAGTTGATCTACATAAAAAAAAAACATTTAACAATGCTTTATTTTAGAAAATGTGTTTTACAATTCTCTAAGGGCTAACAATAATTTAATATTAAAAATGAATTAATTCATGTAAATAGAACACATGCTTTATAAGTTATAAAAAGGTAAAATCAGATTCTACTTTATTCATCAATATCGAAAAATTATGGGTGAAATTATCAAGTTCGTTTATATTATGATCATTTTTATATTTCTATTCTCTGTTACAGTGAATGTTAATGGTAAACTTTTTATTTTTCATTTTTTAATTTTTACCTAATGTTATGTACTACTTTAATAACATTCATTTCTTTTTATTTTTTAATTTCAGCTGAAACTATGCAATGTATTGAAGACTCTGATTGTCCACTACTTTATTGTCCAAAATTTCTTGTAGTAGCGTGTGTTAAGCTCAGATGCAAATGTATTGTGTAGTAAAAAAAAAGAAATTTTTATGATTGGTAAGTTTTTTATTTGATGTTTTAATTAAGTGTATCGGAAAGATAGACGATGTCTTATGTGCGTTATTTCGATAAATCTTTCATTTGAGAGGTTAGTTTTTTTTTTTTTTTTGACCCATTTAGACTGGGTTTAAAACATAGCAAAATGTGTAAACAAATTAAATAAAAAAACATAAAATTCTAACAAAATAATCTCGCTAAGTGATTGAAAATAAAAATTTAAAATCTTGGTCTCACAGATTACGGTAGACAATGACGAAAAGATATAAATTATATTCACAAGAAATTTAATATTGATTTTTATTTTTGAAAATTCTTTTTTATCAATGTTTATTTTATTAAAGTAACATTTTTCACCCTCCTTATAACAGGAGTGTAATCATGTAATTTCTTTGTTTTTAGATTTTAGTCTTCTATAATCGTAACATTTATTTATTTGTTTTTATTTTTCTACAGGCCATGACTTCAAGATTTGATTGCCTACAAAATACGTGTTTGTTTGAGTTAAATTATTGTCATTTAATTATTGTATTAGCTATTTATATTAATTGTCATAATTTGTGTAATATGTTTTTTCAACTCAAAATATAACATGAATTGATTAAAGTCAGTTATAATAATTTAAAATAAGAGTTTATTCTACATTCGGATTATCACAAGAACCATAACAATATAAAGTTATTTGTTAAAGAACCATATTAAAGACTAAATAATCGGTGTCATTTGCATGCTAAGCACAAGAATATGATGGTTCATTAATTTGTGAAATCATTGCTTCAAAGTCTGTTATCAAATATCTGACATATTTCAATATTATGTTATTCATTCAAGCCAGATTGTATAACCAAAGAGTATGAATTTGTCATTGTCACTATTATGATTTTTTAATTGTTTAATATAGCTTAAGTTATTATTTAATCATAAAACAGGTTGACTGCAAACCAATTAAATTAAGTTTACTGAATTAATAAGATTTTTATTAAAAGAGTAATGATAATTTTAATTTTTGAATAGTAAAATATAATATTTTAAGAAAAATCTTATGTCATGCCATATGCAAATCAGATACAAAAGAAATCAAATACATGTCATATGCATATGTTAAGATGCTCATACTAGCTATGATCATGGAAGTGAAGTGGGTCCATTGTAGTGCCAAGATTTTGACGTGAGGTGAGTCCAGTGTAGTTTTGTCATGATTTTTGAAGCTAGAGTGAGTTGTGTCTATAAAATTATGTTTTCTTGCCAAATATAAAAATTGATATCGTGTTAGAAAGGTAATGTAAAAAAAATGTGAAAATCGAAACTAACTTAAGTGTTTGCTGTAACAATTATATCGTGTTAGACAACACTTATTAATTTTATTAAAAAATAAATGAGAATAATTTTTTTATAAAAATGTATGCTTATTTTTGTTTTGACGATGATAAACCTAGGGGTGGCAAAACGAGCTCGGCCCGCGGAGAAAGCCCGTTTTACCCGCACTTTTTTACGGGGCGGGGCAAGGTTTTAGGCCCGCTCTCTTTAATGTGCCCGCCCCGTCCCGCCCCGTTTTTTTGTGGGCTTTTGCGGGCATTTGTTTTTCATAGAATTTTACTATTTTTAGGCCTAAAAAGTCGAATGCCCGCAGGCTTTCTCCGCCCCGCCCTCACTTTTTTGCGGGGCGGGGCAAGGTTTTAGACTCGCACTCTTAAAAAAGTCCGCACCGCCCCACCCCATTTTTTCGCAGGCTTTTGCGGGGCGGATCTAAACGGGGCGGGCATGCCCATTTGCCACCCCTAGATAAACCTAAGCATGGGAAGAGTGATTTAAATAGACAAAAATAGAAGTAAGCTTAAATGATAAACCTAAGCATTTGAAGAATTATAGAAATAAATAAAAAATAGAAATATGCATATGCTTAAGCATTTGTAGAGTGACAGAAATAGACAAAAATAGAAAGAGAAGCTAATACTCACCTTAATTAAAGTTAAGGAAAAAGAGTGGAAGAGATCGTCACGTTTTCTTCTTCTTGTGCATTCCTATGGATGGAAGGAAGACATTTTTTTTATTTTCAACGTGAATTGACTTAAATGTTGATAGAAAGAAGTGAAATGCGGAAAGAATATTTCATGGGTTTGTAAATTAAAGGTCCCACCTCACAAGTCATTACCCACCATCATGAAAATATTGGGTAACTTTACACTTCAATGTCCCGCATTAATTATATGATTTTTCATCTCTAAAATTAATTTTCTTTCTTGTTTCTTAGCTTAAGGTTTTTCTTTATTTTATTTATTTATCTATCGAATTAGCGTGGTAGATAAAGTTTCATTTCTTAAAACTTTTTCCTTCTCTTGTATAGTAAAAAGAAAAAGAGATTTTTTTATTTTATTTTATGATTGGTAAGTTTTTTAATTAGGTGTTTTAACTAAGTATATCGAAAAGATAGGCAATATCTCATGTGCACTACTTTGGTAGGTCTTTCACTTGAGAGATTTTATTATTCGTTTTTCACTCATTTATCATTGGTTTAAAACCTTGCAAAATGGGTAAAAAAAACTATTAAAAAAAATATAAAAACTTAAAATTCTTAATAAATAACCTCGCTAAATGATTGAAAATAAAAAATTAAAATTTTGGTCTCACAGGTCAAGGTAAACAATGGCGAAAAGATACATATTAATATATTCACAAGAATTTTAATATTGATTCTTAATTTTGAAAATTATTTATTCTCAATGTTTATTTCATTAAAGTAACGTTTTTTTGGTTCCTATTGAATCTTAACATTTTTTAATATTTTTTTACAGGTATTTGACATGATTTTAAGATTTGATTGCCTACAAAATATGAGTCAGTTTGAGTTAAATTATTTTCATTTAATTATTGTTTTCGCTATTTATATTAATTAATATTTTTTCAATTTAAAATATAACTTAAATTGATTAAAGTCAAAATAATAATAAAAATATGAATTTATTTTACTTTCGGAATTATCACAAGAACCATAGTAATGTATAGTTATTTGTTAAATTAAAATAGTTATATATAGTTATTTGTTTAAAAACCATTGTAAAGACTAAGTAGCTTGTGCTCTCATTTGCTTGTCAAACAAAGGATATGATGGTTCATTAATTTGTGAAATGATTGCTTCAAAGTCAGATATCAAACTTTTATCGTATTTCAATATTATGTTATTCATTCAATCCATATTATATCACCAATGAGTATAAATTTGTCATTGTGACTATTAATGATTATTATAATTTTAAATATTAATATTTAATATTTTAAGAAATTAAAAATTTAATGTCATGTCATATTCAAATTAGATACAAAAGAAATCGAATACATGTCATATACATCTATAAAGATGTCATACCAGCTATGACCATGAAATTTAAGTAGTTCCATGGTAGTGCCATAGATTTTGATATGAAGTGGGTCTATTATAGTTTTGCCATGGTTTTTGAAGTTAGAGTGAGTTGTGTCTTTAAAATTATGTTTTCTTGAAAAATATAAAATCTGATATCGTGTTCGATAAGTAATGTAACAAAATATGAAAGTTGAAACTAACTTAAGTTTTGTTGTAACAATCATATCGTGTTAGACAACATCTACTAATTTGATTAAATAAATAAATGAAAATAAAAAGTTAATGAAATTTATGCGCATTTTTGTTTTGACAATGATAAACCTAAGCGTTTGAAGAGTGATAGAAATAGACAAAAATAGAAGTGAGCTTAACTAATAAATCTAAGCATTTGAAGAGTAATTGAAGTAGACAAAAATTAGAAGTAAGTTTAAGCATTTGAAGAGAGATAGAAATAGACAAAAATAAAAATAAACTTAAATGATAAAACTAAGCATTTGAAGGGTGATAAAAATAGACATAAATAGAAAGAGAAGATACTAATGATCTTAATAAAAGTTGATGAAAAAGAGAGGGAGAGGTTGTCACGTCTTCTTCTTATGTGAGTTCCTGATGGATGGAAGGAAGGAATAAAGAAGTGAAATGTGGAAATAATGTTTGACTTGAATGTTGATAGAAAGAAGTGAAATGGGGAAATAATGTTTGTTGGGTTAGTAAATCAAAGGTCCCACTTCATAAGTCATTATCCACCCTCATGAAAATATTGGGTAACTTTAACTTCACATGTCTCACATTAATTATATGATTTCTCATCACTAAAATTAATTTTTTTTTCTTGTTTCATAGCTTAAGGTTTTTCTTAATTTTATTTATTTATCTATCAAATTAGTTTTGTTGGTAAAGTTTCATTTCTTAAAACTTTTTCCTTCTCTTATATATTAAAAAGAAAAGAGATTTTATTTTATAATTGATAAGTTTTATATTTGATATTTTAACTGAGTGTACCAAAAAGATATTAAAAAGAAAAGAGATTTTATTTTATGATTGATAAGTTTTATATTTGATATTTTAACTGAGTGTACCAAAAAGATATTAAAAAGAAAAGAGATTTTATTTTATGATTGATAAGTTTTATATTTGATATTTTAACTGAGTGTACCAAGAAGATAGACGATGTCTCCTATGCACTACTTTGATAGGTCTTTCACGTGAGAGATCATTTTTTTTCCTTTACTATTTAAAGTGGGTTTAAAACCTCGCAAAATGGATAAGAACTATAATAAAAAAAAGAAAAACTTAAATTTCTATTACAAAATAGCCCCACTAAATGGTTGAATAAAAATTAAAATCTTGGTCTCGCAGGTGCAGACAATGCCGAAAAGATACATATTTGATATATTCACAAGAAATTTAATATTGATTCATATTTATGAAAATTATTTTTTATCATGTTTATTCCATTAAAGTAAATTTTTTTCACCCTCCTATGATAACAGTGTCATCATGTAATTTGTTGTTTTTAGGTTTTGGTCCTATTGAATCGTAACATTTTTTATTATTTTTTTACAGTAATTAGACATGATTTCAAGATTTGATTTTCTAGAAAATATGTGCCTGATTTAGTTAAATTTTTGTCATTAAATTATTGTGTTGGCTATTCATATTAATTGTTGTAATGTGGGTAATATATTTTTTCTATCCAAAATATTAGTCAAAATAATAATTTAAAGTAAGAATTTATTCTACTTTCCAGATTATCACAAGAACCGTATTAATATATAGTTATTTGTTAAAGAACCTTAGTAAAGACTAATTAGCTGGTGGCTTTCATTTGTATGCCAAACACATAGATACGATGGTTTATTAATTTGTGAAATAATTGCTTTAAAGTCTGATATCAAATGTATTATCGTATTTCAAAATTATGTTATTCATTCAAGACAGATTTTATCACCAATGAATATGAATTTGTCATTGTCACTATTATAATTTTTTTATTATTTAATTGATTAATTTATTATTTAATTATAAAACAGGTTGATTGCAAACTAATTAAGTTAAGTTTAGTTATTAATAAGATTTTATAAAAAGATTAATGATAATTTTAATTTTAATTTTAAATATGAATATTTAATATTTTAGGAAAAATCTAATGACATGTCATATTCAAATTGGATACAAAAGAAATCAAAATCAAATACATGTCACATGCCAACTATGATCATGAAAGTGAAGTGGGTCCATTGTAGTGCCATAGGTTTTGTTGTGGTGGGCGATGGGTCCAATGTAGTTTTGGCATCATCTTTGAAGTTAGAGTGAGTTGTGTCTTATAAAAAGAATGTTTTATTGCAAAATATAAAATTGATACCATGTTAGACAAGTAATGTAAAAAATGTGAAAGTTGAAACTAACTTAAGTGTTTGCTGTAACAATCATATCGTGTTAGACAGTATCTACTAATTTCATTAAATAAATAAATGAAAGTTAAAAAGTTATTGAAATGTAGGCGTATTTTTGTTTTGACAATGATGAACTTAAACATTTGAAGTGTGATAGAAATAGACAAAAATATAAGTAAGCTTAAATGATAAACCTAAGCATTTGAAGAGTGATAGAAATGGAAAAAATAGAAGTAAGCTTAAGCATTTGAAGAGTGATAGAAATAGTCAAAAATAAAAGTAAGCTTAAATAATAAACCTAAGCATTCGAAGAGTGATAGAAATAGATAAAAATAAAAAGAGAAGATAATACTGACCTTAATTAAAGTTGATGAAAAAGAGTGGGAGAGGTCGGCATGTCTTCTTCTTCTTGTGAGTTCCTGGTGGATGGAAGAAAGGAAGAAAGATTTTTTATTTTTAACTTGAGTTAACTTGAATGTTGATAAAAAAAGTAAAATGTGGAAAGAATGTTTGACTTGAATGTTGATAGAAAGAAGTGAAATGCAGAAATAATGTTGGTTGGGTTAATAAATTAAAGGTCCCACTTCATTAGTGTAATACCCCATGTTTCCTAAGCATGAGTGTGAAGGCCAAGGAAACCTAATGATACTTTATGAGAAGATAATACAGATTCTAAGTATTTGGTTAGAAATAAACTATATGGAACCTTGGTAAATATTTCATAGTTGGGGGTAATGTGGTCACTCCACTCTTTAAATATGGAACTTAAGGACTTGTTTGGGGGAATAAATTAATCATTCTTGTCTTGCCAAAATCTGAATTTTGTGGGAGAGACAGAGAGAAAAAATGTGAAAGGAAGGGAAAGGAAAAGACAGAGACCAAATTTCATCAACCTCTTACATGTGAGTGAAGCTTTAACAACTTTGAACGAAGAACCATGATCAAGGATTAGAATCATCATCTTCCTATCTCCAAATCAGAATCTTCAAGTATGAGGTGAGTCCATAGTTAAAGACTAGGGTATTTAGGGATTTGATGATTGGGAAGGGTTTGTGACATGATTTCATGAAAAGCGTATGATATATGTAATTTTGAAACCCTAAAATGATATTATGAGTACATGCATGTGAAATTATGTGTGTCTTAAATATTCAACCGTTACAACTATTTTATAATGTTTTTCAAATTAATTTAATTATGTTTTATATGGTAAATATATGAAATTGGGTTTAATTACGATTATGGTATCTTCGGATTTTATAATTGAGTGGTATTAGAAACATTTTAATTATTTAATTGATTTTGTTTTTTAACTTTAAATAGTAAATTTTTTATTACAATTATGTCAATAAATTCTATAAATTTTTGTTATCGTTTTCTTTTAGAATAATGTTTGTAACAAAGCAAATTTAAATTATAATTTTACTCCTATCAATGTTAAAATTATAAAGCTTGATCATTTATTTATTTTTTTAATTTTGTTGTTAATAAAATATATGTAACTATAATATTTTTGGAGTCTGGCGTTACGGTCCGTCTTGGTTTTCCCATGGTCTCAGAGAAGGTATGGCTCCAGAATGGCAAACAGTAAAGAGAAGGGGGTTTCGAAATCTTGTTAACTATTGGGAGGTCTTTCCGGTGAGAAGGAAGTTGTTAGTCAACCAACCTATCTCTTCTGTATATTTCTCTGAAATCCCAGATTCAACGATTGCGGAGGTTATATTTGGCTTGTTCGGTTGCATAGGGAACATTGTAGAGGTGGCGATTTCTCCTAGGCGAAACAAGTATGGTAAAAGGTTTGGATTTGCAAGGTTTGTGGAGGTTGACGATTTGAAGAGATTGGCGATTAAGCTAGACAACGTTATGATTGAAGGGAGAAAAATCCATGCTAATCTGCCAAGATTTGAACGAGGTGGAATCAAGGAGGGGTTCGGAAAACCAAGGGATGTTTCGAAGATCGGAGTTTATCAATAGAGGGTGGGTTCAACAGATAGAGAGGAGGGTAGAAGAAAGGTGGTGGATAACAATGGGTATGGTGCTAAAAGTTTTGCGGACGTTGTGGCCAACAAAGGAAGCAGTTCAGCAGCGGCTCCTGTCTCCCGTCTGAGATTTGAGTCGAAAGAGGAACAAGTTAACAAACTTAAGAAGGCTTTCATAGGTGAAGTTCTTCTCTTCGGGTCTTCTTACAATATGTAATCTAGCTTTGAAATGGAGGGTTTTTTTTCGAATCAAAGTGTCCCCTTTGGGTCCCAATCTTTGTTTGTTAGAAGGAGTGAGGAAGGCGAGATTGAAGATTTGTTAAACGGCGGCTCAAATTGGTGGAAAAATTGGTTCTCAACTATTAGGCCGTGGAAGGAATCTGATGTTGATAAGGAGTTAGCTCTGTGGATTCGTGTTCTGGGTATACCGTGTCAGGCTATGTGTTTTATTTTTTTGAACTCCTGGGAAACTCGCTTGGTTCATATGTCTGTTCAGACGCTGCTACAGAGATTCGGATGGATGCTGTTAGGATCATGGTGAGAGTTCCTTTTACCTTTCATCTACAGGAACGCTTGGAGGTAGAAATAGATGGTAAACCTTTTATGCTTTTCTTGTCGGAAGATTCACAAGGTTCTTTTAAAGGAGAAGGGGACAAGGGTATGCACCATGACGTTTCGTTTTGCTCTTCTAGTTCAGATGAATGTTGGTTTGAGGATGTTTGTAGCGACAGAGACGAAGACATGGCGGAGAAGAATGTATTGGGTCGGTCGGAAGAAGGAGATGTAGAAGATTTGCTGGAAGAAGATGAAGAGGCTGTTTCCGTTTACCCACAGGTTAAAAGAAAGTACGTTATTACCCAGTCTGTGTCCATTGAGTTATGTGAGGGTCAATTCGATAAATCTATAGAAAAATCTAAAATCAATACGTGTCAAGTTACTGGTGGGGACAGGACTGAGGACACTATTTCAGACTTCTCTGCTACGAATGAGACAACTGTTCCGTGTACGGATGGTAATAATATTGCTTGTCGTGTGGATTTGGGATCAAAAAGAAGGAAGAAGTTGAAAAGTATTAAATTCAAAAGGTTTGCTGAGCTGGTGGGACCCTCTTATTCCAAGAAAGTCAAAAATAAATATAAAAACAATGTTAAGTCAAAAGAGAAAGACATGCTGCGCATTGAGTATACAGGAAGGAGACATGCTGAAAAAAGGATACTGGGCACTCATCTTCTAATATTTCAATGGGGTTACTTGTAGGAGACAGAAATGGGAGTATTTTTTTACGGTAGCCAGTCTGAGGAGTCAAACATCTTGAGGTGCAATTATAGGGTTCAGAATTTCTTGGACTCTAATTCTAGGGCTAATTTATTGCAAGCTATTTCTAATCTTGGAGTTGTGGTGGAGGAAACAAAATTGGACTATAAAAAAAAGTTAGAGGAAATGGAGCTCAAGGATAGAACTAGAAAAGAAGGAGGGAAGGTGTCAAATTTTCGGTTTTGATGATTATAGGCTCATTAAATATTAGAGGGGGTGGAAGTAGAATCAAGAGAAGAAGAATTAGTCTCACTATTAATAAGGGGTTGGAAGATGTTTTTTTAATTCAAGAGACAAAGTTGAATTCGGTATTCGATTATTTGGCTAAGAGCTTTTGGAGGAACGAAGATATAGGTTTCTCTTTTTCGTGTTCTAATGGTGCGTCGGGAGGTCTTCTAATTCCTTGGAAAGAAAGTAGTGTGAAGGTGATTTATAGCTTTCAAGGAGCGGGTTTCTTGGGAGTGAAGTTAAAGTGGCATGACTCTTTTTATTACGTGTTCAATGTTTATTCTCCGTGTTCTTTAGGAGCAAAGAGAGTCCTTTGGAGGGAGCTTTTGCGATTAAAGAATAATTATGTAGACGGTGAGTGGTTGATAGGAGGGGATTTCAATGCGATCAAAAATCGGGAGGAAAGAGTAGGGAGGTCTATGTTGGGTAGCTCTTCTGAATGGAGGGAGTTTTCAAAGTTTATTGATGATAGCGGTCTTGTGGATGTGCCTACTAAATGTAAGAAATTTTCTTGGTTTAATGGTGATGGCAAATCTAAAAGTAGGATTGATAGATTTTTGGTGGAGGATAATATTATTAGATATTGGGGTGTGGTGGGGCAATTTATTGGCATGAGAGATATCTCGGATCATTGTCCTATTTGGTTGGTTATTGATCGTGCTAATTAGGGTCCGAAAACTTTTTGTTGTAATAAGGAGTGGTTCTCGAAAAAGGAGTTTCTTCCTTTTGTGTAGAAGGGGTGAAAGGGTATAAAAGTGGAGGGGCGTGGCGACTTTATTCTCAAGGAGAAACTTCGGATTCTTAAAGGTAGACTTCGGTGGTGGAATAAAATGGTTTTCGGTAAGATAGATTTGGAAATTGAAGAGGGAGTTAGAATCATGAATGAAAAGATGGATGGAGAGGATGTAGGAAGTATAGATGTGGAAAATATTAAGAAGGCTAGCAAATCTTTTTGGTTGAATCTAAAGATTAAGGAAAATATGCTTATCCAAAAATCAAGATTAAGGTGGCTTAATGAGGGAGATGCTAATAGTAGGTATTTCCATAGTGTTATGAAAGAGAGGAGAAGGAGGAATCATATTGGTCCTATCAATACTAGTAGTGGATTATTGGAATCAGTGGATGAGGTGAGGGAAGAAGTTTAGAATCATTTTAAACTTATGTTTTCGGAACCGGAAGAAGTGAGGCCGGTGTTGGATGGGATTGCTTTCAAGGGATTGGGATCGTTAGATAGATATTTTCTTGAGAAGCCTTTCTCGGAGGAGGAAATTAGGGAAGCGGTTTGGAGTTGTGATGGTTCGAAGAGTCCGGGTCCGGATGGTTATTCTTTTCATTTTATTAAGAATTGTTGGTCTTTCTTCAAAGATGATTTTGTGAAGTGCTTTGAGGATTTCTTTAGTGGGGCATATCTTTCCAAATCCATAATTTCTTCTTTCTTGACTTTGGTTCCTAAAGTTTCTAATCCTTTAGGTTTGGAGGATTAAAGGCCTATTTGTTTAGTTGGGTGCATCTATAAAGTTATCTCTAAACTTTTGGCGTGTAGGTTGAAGAAGGTGTTAGATCCTATTATCTCAAATTGTCAAAGCACTTTTGTTCCGGGTAGGCAACTTTTAGATGGCGTTTTAGATGGCGTTCCGGGTAGGCAACCTTTAGTGTTTAAAAGTGACATGTCGGTGTTGGTTAATGGCAGTCCTACGAAGGAATTTGTGGTGGAGAGGGGATTGAGACAAGGAGATCCTCTTTCTTCTTCTCTTTATGTTATTGTAGCGGAAGGTCTTAAGGGGTTAGTTAACAAAGCGGTGGAAAATGGAGATTTCATGGGTTTTAACATCAATGGGAGATGTAATATTGATATCCTTTAATTTGCGGATGACACTTTGTTGATAGGAGACGAAAGTTGGAATCATATTTGGGCTATCAAAGCGGTTTTGCAGGATTTTGAAATTGTTTCGGGTCTCGGCATTAATTATCACAAAATTAAAATTATTGGAATTAATATTAATTCTAATTTTTTGGTGGTTGCTTCTTCTATTCTTTCTTGTAGGGTGGAGGATGAAAACTTTCTCTTTCTCGGTATTCCTATAGGATCTAATCCTAGGAGGATCGCTTCGTGGAGTAGCCTTGTGTCCAAGTTAAAGAAAAGATTATCTTCTTGGAAAGAGAGGTGGCTTAGCTTTGGAGGTAGGATTACTCTTCTAAAATCCGTGTTAAGTAGCATAGCCATATTTACTCTATCTTTCTACAAAGCTCCGATCAAAGTTATTAAGGAAATAACTAGGATTTAAAGTAATTTTCTTTGGGGAGGTGTGAAGGAGAATAGAAAGATTCATTGGGTGAGGTGGAAGGATTTATGTCTTCCAATAGAAAAAGGGGGGCTTGGTCTAAGAAGTATAGGGGAGTTTAATTTGGCGCTTCTTAATAAATGGAGGTGGAGAATATTATTGGAAGAAATTGCTTTGTGGTACCATGTATTGAAGGCTCGTTATGGGGACATTAATTTAATTGTCTTTCAAGGGGAAAAGGTGGCAATTCTAGGAATTCCAAATCGGTGTGGTGGAAGGATATCATTTCTTTAAAACAAGAGGATTATAAAGATGTTTTTGTCAACAAAGCTTCTTTTATTATTGGTAATGGGTTTTCAACTTCTTTTTGGGCCGCCCCTTGGTTACCTTGTGGTAGGTTGAGGGATGTTTATCTGCTTTTATATTCTTTGTCTCTTTTGAAGGAGGCTTCGGTGGGAAGTATGAGTGGGTGGATTTTGGGTGAGTGGGAATGGGGTGATTTTGGAATTACCAACTTCAATTCTAGTATCATTCTTGAAGACATGTTATCTCTTCGGACCCTTCTTCAACCGGTCTCTCCTAGTATGGATTCAAAAGATAAAGTAAAATGGAAGGAGGGAGAGGAGCAAGCGTTTTCGGTGAAAGATTGTTACTCTTATCTTTGTTCATCTAGTATTCCGTACGGCCCGGCTAATGCTCATGACAAGGCTTTTTTTGAAGTTTGGAAGATGCTAGTTCCTCAAAACATAAAAGCATTCGGATGAAGATGTTTTATCGAGAGACTACCAACAAGAGACTTGCTTCTTCATCGAGGTATTATTAATAATAATTGCGATGTGTCTTGCGTTTTTTGTAGTATTATCCCCGAATCTTCGTCCCATTCTTTGTTGTTTTGTCGAGTTACCGGTTTGATTTGGAAGTAAGTGGCGGATTGGATTGATTTTGTTGATTTTAAAGGGGGATTTTTTTTGGAGAGTTTCACTAAGTGGTGCTTCTTTTGTAAGAGTAAGGGTGTTAAAAAAGGTAAAGAAGGAAGTATTTGGTTGGCCATTTTTTGGTGCTTATGGATTATTAGGAATGCCATTATTTTTAAAGAAGAGGATTGAGACATTATGGAAGTGGTTTGGTAATATTAAAGCCATGGTTTGGAGGTAGTCTTTAATAGGAAATATTACACATACCAATTGCAACTATTATGAGTTTTGTAAAAATTCTTTGTTTTATATCTCTTAGGTTTCATTTGGTGTGTAATTTTTCTTTTCCGAATTGTATTATCGGATCTTTTTGTAACCAGGTTTGAGAATTTCTATTCTCTTTTCAATGAAGCTTGCTTAAAAAATAAAACTATAATATTTTTGTTAATATGAACATCTTTTATTTATATAAATTACTTATATATTAATATTTTTCATTTTGTTGAAGAGTTATAAATTTATATAACTAACAATTTGTCGATTTGAGAAATTTTTAATAAATAATTATAATATTTCTTATCATTAGTGTATGAATATTTTTTAATCATAAAATGAATTTAAAAATACTTTTTCTATTAAAATATTAAATATAAAATGGTATTCAAAAGAAAAAGGAACCAGACTCAAACTCCAAAAATCAAATAAGAAAAAGCAGTAAGAAATAATTTACAATAATCTTCAAAGTTTAAGACTTCAGTCAACGGTTTAAAACCGTGGTTAAAAGTGGTGTACTTTGTAAAACAATTTCAAATTGCTTACCGGAACACTTAATTAATGTGTTCCGGTTGTTTTTAAACTACTCAGCAAACAATTTTATTTAATTCTATTTTTTTTCGAAATTTCAGACTTTAGACAACAATTTATAATCGTGGCTAAAAGTGGTGTATATTGTAAAACAACATGCGTTGGAGTGTAAGTAATCACTTTAGGAAACCGTTTTTTTATTGCCTAAAATATTTTTTTGATGTTATCTGGATGTTTTTGAAATTGAATGAATTATAGATTTTCTTTAAAAGGTACTTTTTGTCCAAACATCAATTACTTATTTAAGGGTATTTTAGTCAAATTGAATGAATTGTAGGGGTAGAAGAATAATTGTTAGGGTATGAAAAAAAAATCGTTCCAAACTAGGCTAGCCCAATCCATTAGATCAACCCAAGCCTTAAAGTTACTTAAGGGTCTTTCAGAAGTTGATATAGCGTTCTCACATTCTAAATCACCTATAAAATAAAGGCAATTTCTTAATCCACCCCTTGATACTCTTAGGCATTTAACGCAATTTCATTTATGCCATCTGCTTTCGGAGATACATATCCGGACGCACCTTTTTTTTGCCAAAATTTAATATTTTCCAGAGCTACATCTACGAAAGTATTTTAAACTGGTAAAAGTTGGGAAAAACTTCAAAATAATTCATTTTAGGGAAATTTCCGTAGATGCATATTCGGAACGTCTTAGCGCCTGTTTTCGTAGATATAGCTCTAGAAGTTTCTGCTATATTTTAAACTTGCATGATCACTCCCCCATTGTTGTTTTTTCTTCGTCCATACCCACCTTCACCAACCTAAAAAACCATACATCATCAATATCATTTTTCATTCCAAAACTCCAACTTTTTCATGCAATAAATCAAAAGGAGCAAGAGAAGATTGAATTTCAGGTAAAAATTCAATTTTTTCCATTACATTGCTCACATTAATCGTCAACTTCCATATACAAGAAGTCACATGTCATAAACATCATCACAAAATAGTACATCAAAATAATCACCACAGTCACTATTGTGTGTGCCGGACAATATCTTCATCCTTTCCTCTTCCCATGTCTCTGCCACCTCCTCAGCCTCTACCACCTCCTATGCCTCCGCCGCCTCCTATGCCTCTGCCGCCTCCTTTGTCTCTACCGCCTCCACTCCCACCCGTCCTTGTGCGATGTCTGTGGTACATAAGTGCCCCATGTGCCACCCCATTCATGTCATCATTATACGCCTGCCACCAGACCTCTCAGGGAAGAAACTGACCTCAATGCCTGCCCGTCCCATCTCAACTATCTAACGACAGTGAGACAACACATCTTGAGTGTGGTCTAACTGAGATTGATGCTTCTCTAATATCTCCTGATGAGCTGGTTTGGGTGGTGATTCTTCTAGAGTGGGAACCATATAGGGGTGTGAAACGGTGAAGAACCAAATGGTGTAGCAATCAAGGCAGCTCGAGTCTCTCAGCACTTTGGTCGCCCGAGTCTCGTCCGGTACCATGTGGTTTTGATAGTCAACAAAGATATCATCTATCTGCATACGGTTCAAGCCAAGAGAAACAGAGACAAAAGGGTGTCGGGGCATCGTCTGAGTGGAGCCGAACTGCCGCATGACGTGCTCAGACAAATATGGGACAATGATGGTCGAACTGCACACCAACCATCAAGAGAATATTGAGATGTCATCAAACGGGCGCGTCGCACAAATAGCGGCATAGACGTTGAAACGGATGTCCTAAGTAATCATGCGATCCAAATAGAATCTGTAAGGGTTGATAGCCTGGTTCCCTCTGAAAGGAAGAAAGGCACAAGTACGCGGAAGTCCTCGGTGTAATCCTGCATAGTCCCCCAGCTAGATATCATCGGAAAATGCTGGAATATCCACCCCTGAAATGAAAATAAAAAACATTGGGATCAAACATTATTACGAATATCGGTGTAATTTGAGTAATGTTACCTCTTCATCCCAGACATGTCTGATAAGTGCCAAAATGTTGTTATTTTGAGTATATAATTGTGGCACTTATCAATTCTATTCATTCCGTTTTTGTAATAAAATCCCCACTTTTGTGTATATATTCACATTATTTAGTTTTCATATGTTTTATATACCGTTTAATAGTTTTTCCTTTGTTTTTATAGGTATTCATGCTTATTGGAGCCTTGAGGAATAAAGTGTCGAAGGCACGGCTCCGATTGCGCGATTTTGGATCAAATAAGCAAGTTTTGTGCAGAGAGCGCCGCTGAGCGGCGTGTAAGCGCGCTTTCCAGGGGCGAACCAAATTTCCCTGGCCGCTAAGCGGCAGCTATGGCTGCTAAGCGGAGGCCTGTTTACTGTTCTTGATATTTTTGTAATACGTGTAGTCCGCTAAGCGAGATTTGGCCGCTAAGCGGCCGTAGCAGAAATTGTCTTTATATTCTTTCATTTGAACCATTTTAGGGGGATGGTTTGGGTATTTTTGAGTCCCAACACCATCAACTTCATTCTTAGATCAAAATTAGCTTAGAAAACAACTTCCGAGGTTGCATAAGGATGATCGGGGGTGGATTGAGCGTCGAACGGAGCTGACAAACCGGGAGATTTTCGGTTCATTTCTCTTCTTCTTTATGTATTTCTCTTTGGTTGGGTTTTGTTTGTATATTTACTTGAATCTTATGTATATTTACCGATTATAGTGTTATATTTAACTTGCTTTACAAATCTGTGTTGATATTATCCTGGATTTTTGCTCTATGCTGGGGATTTAGGTTGCTTTAGAGATAAACTTCTTGAATCTTTATCTAGGATGATTATCTGTTGGTTCTGAACTCTAGAGATAGATTTAGAGCTAGCATTCACTATTTGTATCTGTTCTTAATGCTTTCGTGTTTGAGCGGCGCGCGAGAGATCGCCGACGCGAGAATACGGATGTTCTCGCGACTTCGCGTTAGAGATAACCGTAGTTGTGAGATGATCTCGTTTGTGCTCCAGAGATGGACGCTTATGTGAGAGATACGTGATGACATAGATGAGTATCGTAGGTTGAGTATAACGGGTTGGTAAGTGTATGTTTGTGAAGAGTGAATATATTTACATTCCTGATAAGTTATTTCTCTTCTAAGAATGTGTTTATTCTTTTCTTGTCTATATCTTTGTTTACTTTTTGGCTCATTCAAACCAAAGCTCGAAACCGTAGAAACTGTTGAATGGCATCTCTCCATCTCTGAGGACGATAATTCCCGGATCAATATTTCCAAATCTTTTTTCGTTGCTTGCCCTATACTGCATTCAACAAAATGGCGTCGTTGCCGAGGATGGTTGTGATTGCATCGCAGTAGTTTTCGTGGTTGTGAGCTTTGTATATATCGTATATATTGTATAGTTTCACTTGTATATATACTTACTTGTACATGTTTACTTGTTTATGTTCACCATATAGTTTTACTTGTATATGTTACATACAAGTATACTTTTGTTGGTGAATGTTGGTGAAACATGTTGATCTCGGATTAGCTCTTTACTTACAAATCTTCACTTTTCAACTTGTGCATCCAACATTCACCAACTTTCTCTTTGTGTATGTTAATAGTTATATGTGTTTCATGTTTGTATATATGTGTTTGTTCATGTACATATTTGTATACTTGTGTTTTCCTTTATGTTCGTTTGATCATTGTATATATTTGCACTTGTAATGTTTGTTGAGTGGTTGGTTAGGACACTTTCTTTAGGCTTGTGCGGTGAGACGTCACCATGGCATGATTGGAGGAAGCTACTTTCCAAACACCTAAACAATAAAGGCGTCGAGCTAACGACGTAAAACAAGCGCTTGTTGGGAGGCACCCCAACGGTTGCTAAGTTTTGGTTATTTTTATGTTTATGAGGTATTTAGGTGAAGTGGAAGCAAGCTAAACACATGTTACTGATCTGATTTTTGTGGTTTTTCTGTCATCCGCTAAGCGAGCCTAGCTCCGCTAAGCGATGACAGTAAAATTTTATTTTCTTGCTTTGTACTAGTGGGGTTCCTATTCCACTTGGTTCACTCCTTTTTCCCACTTTCACCAAGGTTATTTAGTAGTAGATACTCGTTTTATTTTTCTAATTCTTTTGTTGGTTGTTTGTACTCAAATTTTGTTCGGTAATTCGAAGATTTTTGAGGTGATTTTCCAAAGCTTGAGTGTTTCAACCTGTGGATGTATGGTAGGATATTGTTTTTGAAGTGTATAATTCAAGGTACTCATTTATCGCTTTCTATAGCATAACATGTTTAGGAAACTTTTCATTTGTACAATTACCATACCATTCATTCTTTTGCATTACTTGCTTATTGATTGAATCACTTTAGTTCCCAAACCATATATGTGAGGAAGCTTTCCATTATTTACATATGCTGGAGGCCACAATCTTTGTTTTAACTGGATTTTATTATGCTTAATCTTTTGTTTATGTTGATTTTATGAAAGCATGAAAAGGATCAAGGCATTTTGTTTCATTTTGAGCACAACCACCATAACCAAATAGTCAATTCACCTTGTGAGTGTGTGATCATTTGTTAACCCTTTAGAGCTTTTTGTCAATGTCCATGTTGTTTTTGCTAAATGCTTATCTTTGAGTGTTTAGTTCTCATTTTTGCATGGATGATTGATTCTTTGTTTTCTTGAACCCTCAACCATGATTTTTTGTTTGAATTTTTACCTTGCCTTAGAAGTAGGGAGTATTCACATGATGATGTGGTTGAATTCAAGTTGGGGAGAAAATGGTTTCTACTTATTTGGTTGTTGCTATGAGGTTGAAAAGAAAGAAAAAGAAAAAAAAATTGAAAAGGAAGGAAAAGAAAAAGAAAGAAAAAATGTGAAAAAGTTTTGAAAAAGAAAAAGAAAAGAGAAGTGAATAATTGTGCTAATAAGTATGGTGATTGGTTTGAGAAACTTGTGGTTAAGGAGTAAGTTTAATCGAGATTTCATTGCTTGGAACTTTGTGGATTGATCACTCCCTTAGGTTGGCAAGTTTTTGTTTCGATTAGCCTTAGGACATATCCCTTGTTTGTTAACCAAGCCACATTACAACCTTGAAAAGCCCTTGTGATTCTTGCTTTTGTAATTTCAATGTGATTTTTAGATGAATGCATAATTTAATATTTTGTTTGCAAGATTGTTGGATGAGTGTTAAAAGTCCTTCACCTTTGTGTGTTCTTCATCCATTGATGAATTTTTGCTAGGTGTGATTCATGATGTGAGCATGTATTGTGTTAGAATGTTTTGTATGCTTTTTGTGCTTAGGATTAGTTTCATTTATATGTTGTCGTTGTAGGATAGTGGTAAGTATTTACTTTGTTTATACGTTTTTGTATTGAGCCATACATTTGTTTTTGGTTTTCAAAACTTGTTGATTCACAATTCTTTGGTTTATTACTTTTGATTCTTTGATTTATTTGACATTGTTTGAGGACAAACAAAGTTTTAAGTTGGGGAGAGTTTGATAAGTGCCAAAATGTTGTTATTTTGAGTATATAATTGTGGCACTTATCGATTCTATTCATTCCGTTTTTGTAATAAAATCCCCACTTTTGTGTATATATTCACATTATTTAGTTTTCATATGTTTTATATACCGTTTAATAGTTTTTCCTTTGTTTTTATAGGTATTCATGCTTATTGGAGCCTTGAGGAATAAAGTGTCGAAGGCACGGCTCCGATTGCGCGATTTTGGATCAAATAAGCAAGTTTTGTGCAGAGAGCGCCGCTGAGCCGCGTGTAAGCGCGCTTTCCAGGGGCGAACCAAATTTCCCTGGCCGCTAAGCGGCAGCTCTGGCCGCTAAGCGGAGGCCTGTTTACTGTTCTTGATATTTTTGTAATACGTGTAGTCCGCTAAGCGAGATTTGGCCGCTAAGCGGCCGTAGCAGAAATTGTCTTTATATTCTTTCATTTGAACCATTTTAGGGGGATGGGTTGGGTATTTTTGAGTCCCAACACCATCAACTTCATTCTTAGATCAAAATTAGCTTAGAAAACAACTTTCGAGGTTGCATAAGGATGATCGGGGGTGGATTGAGCGTCGAACGGAGCTGACAAACCGGGAGATTTTCGGTTCATTTCTCTTCTTCTTTATGTATTTCTCTTTGGTTGGGTTTTGTTTGTATATTTACTTGAATCTTATGTATATTTACCGATTATAGTGTTATATTTAACTTGCTTTACAAATCTGTGTTGATATTATCCTGGATTTTTGCTCTATGCTGGGGATTTAGGTTGCTTTAGAGATAAACTTCTTGAATCTTTATCTAGGATGATTATCTGTTGGTTCTGAACTCTAGAGATAGATTTAGAGCTAGCATTCACTATTTGTATCTGTTCTTAATGCTTTCGTGTTTGAGCGGCGCGTGAGAGATCGCCGACGCGAGAATACGGATGTTCTCGCGACTTCGCGTTAGAGATAACCGTAGTTGTGAGATGATCTCGTTTGTGCTCCAGAGATGGACGCTTATGTGAGAGATACGTGATGACATAGATGAGTATCGTAGGTTGAGTATAACGGGTTGGTAAGTGTATGTTTGTGAAGAGTGAATATATTTACATTCCTGATAAGTTATTTCTCTTCTAAGAATGTGTTTATTCTTTTCTTGTCTATATCTTTGTTTACTTTTTGGCTCATTCAAACCAAAGCTCGAAACCGTAGAAACTGTTGAATGGCATCTCTCCATCTCTGAGGACGATAATTCCCAGATCAATATTTCCAAATCTTTTTTCGTTGCTTGCCCTATACTGCATTCAACAATGTCTGGCAGTATGCTTGACGTACCCTGTTAGTAGGGACATATCAAATGGACCCCCCGGGAAACCCTCACGTGCATCTTCATCGTCATCAACATCCTCCTATGGTGGGTCATAACCCTCTTAATGTGGCACTACAAGAAAAATGAGTTTTTGCAACGACAAAAATTGTTGAGAAAGATACAAAGTTGTTGCAAAATGTACTTTTCGCAGCAAAAACATTGTCGTTGCATGTCGTTGGTATAAGTACTGTTGCGAAAAGTTTTGCAACAATATTCAATGTCGCTGTCGTAACTATTGTTTTTATAACAACAAAATATTGTTGCTTTATTAGACATATCACGATGACTATAGTTGTTGCAAAAAATATATTTTTTGATATCTAAAGTGGTTGTAATAAATTATTTTTATTGAACATACAACTTTGTTGCTATATCATTTATTTCTCAAATTTTAAATAATTGATTTGATTTATATTTTCGATTAATTTATTATATATATTAGTATGAATCACATTTTTTATTTGTTGTAACTATTAAAAATAAATTATTTTTAAGTATAGATCATAATACTAATAATGTAATTTTTTAACAAGAAACATAAAAAAAAATTAATATAACATTATTAACAAGAAATATAAAAATAATTAATATAACATTATATTAATGTATCATAACTTATCTTATTCAACATCTAAATTAAAAAATAAATAATAATTTAATTCTTACAAAACTAAAACCTAAAAAATAAATAATTAACAAATAAAATTGACTCTATCCCACGATAGTATTAATTCTTCTTCGTAGGAGTATTAATTTATCTTCATATAACTTTGCTTTGAAACTTTTTTATGGAGTATTTGATGGATCTGCAATTCAAACACAATTAAGGGTTATGACTTAATAATATGTATACTTTTAATAACAAAATTACAACATAAATCTCATTAGAATTAACACTGAAAGTAAAAAATTCATAAATTAAGAGAACTTGAATCTATTAAATAGAACAACACTCAAATTGAATCCCACTCATCCAAAAACCAAGAATCCTTTATCTATTCATACAACCTAAATGATGCAAACGCCACTCATAAAATAATTAAACATTTGTTGCCAATCTAAGTAAGGAAATGTATAATAAACAATAATGATTTTATATAAACTAAACTTACTTGTATATTTCCATAATGTCTTTTGTGCAAGATCAACCTCAATACACTAT
The DNA here is from genome assembly GCF_029867415.1 of Vicia villosa. Classification (NCBI taxonomy): domain Eukaryota; kingdom Viridiplantae; phylum Streptophyta; class Magnoliopsida; order Fabales; family Fabaceae; genus Vicia; species Vicia villosa. Next base: position 324,177 of record NW_026704936.1, read on the forward strand.
TCTTTTGCACTCAAGACTTTGTTGAATTAATATAATCTACAATAAAAACACAAAGATGGTAACATAAATGTGTGAATTGAAAATAGATAACAATGATAACATAAGTATAAAGAGAAAAAAAGAATAAAAAGAAAAACCTCTATAGATTTGTTGATGAAAAAAATAGAAAAATGATAACATAAGTATAAAGAGAAAAAAAGAATAAAAAGAAAAACCTCTATAGATTTGTTGATGAAAAAGTAGAAACAAATCGTCTCTTTAACATATCTACAAGAACAATAAGAAACAATCAAATAAGAAAAAGGTCAAAAGAAATGGAGAGAAAAAATCCATAAAAATGGTGTATGATTTCATAATAAGAGGCAGTTTAAAACATTATGCAGTTTAAGAAGAAAAAAAAAACAGAACAAGTTAGTGGAGGGTTTCCTTTTTTCTCTCCTTATTTTATTTTTGTCATTAAATTAAAAGGAAATGTTTCTAATTCAGAAACTTATTTTAAAAATTTACTATTTGCATTTAAATATCACTTTTGTATTTTAAAATTATCTATTAGTGAAATTGATGCATATTGAAAATTTATTACTAAAAAATAAGTCATGTATATGTTAAGAACTAAATTTTAATTTTTTATTTAAAATAAGTATAAATTATTTTTATTGAAAATTTGTAATTAAAATTTTTATTGTAGACAAATTTTAATGACATAAACAAACTTGTAACTTTAAAATAATACATTCTCATTCTTTTAATTGTAGAAACATTTATTGGGCAAAATTGTTTCAACACTAAATACTGATTTAATGCCTAAAAAATAGGCCATCACCGTTGTTAAATGGTAAAAAGCTGATTTGTTGGTCTCTAATAGAAACCAACATTAAATAGCTTCAATCACATTAAACTTAATTCTATAAATCCATAAACAATTATAGTTATAGGAATTGAATCAATTAATTTCATAACTATAAATTAATTAATTATATTTGCACGAGCTGCACCAATCAAATTAATTTTATAGGCATCAATAATAACTAAATTTATTAATTAAAGATTGTAATTTAAAAAGTCTTATTATACTAATGTTAATAAACTAATTAAATTTTTTCCAAAAAAAAATAATAAACTAATTAAATTAAAATAATTTTTAAAGTCACATTCTTATTTTTTAATATATAGTTTATTATCCTTGACACAAATGTATAAAATAAAAGTACTCTGAAATAATCAATAAATTAATAAACTTTTTCAACGATAACAAGATTGTTGCAAAACTTAATTTTTTGTAACGTTTATATTAGTTGTTGCAATATGCATATGAAAAAGTTGTATTATTTTCAACAAAAATATTTATTGTTGTGATAGGCCATTTTTCCCAACAATAATGAAATTGTTAGGAAAGTAATAACTTATTACAACGACTAAAATTAGTCGTTGCTATATGTATGTTATTGCCAACAAATTGAAAGTCGCTGAGAAAAAGTCGTTGCCAAATATCTTATTTCTTGTAGTGTGGCACCATATCAACATCATCTGCAGTAAGTGGAACAGAATTATCCCGACGAGGCCTGCGGAAGGATAAGGCCTGTGATGAACCCTTAGCATCATCCCGACACCTCCGGGATGATGAAGTGGATGAAGACTGTGAACTAGGCATAGCCTCAGATGTAGGCTCTAATGTAAGAAACTCACCAGCTCCCTCTGCAACCGTCTGGCTCCATGCACGTCGGATAGATGCATGATATGCAACCCGTCCATGTATTAGTCGATCCTCTTTGTCAGCCATAAAGTCTGCTAAGTATAACCAATAAATTAGAATTAGATTAAAAAAAACTAAAAGAAAAAAATAAACATATTTTACTTCCAGATATATACATATGGAAAACTTCTGTAGATACACTTACGGAAGTACCCAACATTCACAACATATGGGTTGTTCCGGAGCTGCATCTACGGAAATACCCTAACATTAAATTGTTCCGTAGATGAACCCCTGGAACCTTCTGCAACCTCAACAGTCGCGGAAATGGCGTCTCTAACCCATGAAAATCGACTTTTTGAAGCCCTGGTCGTCTGTTTAAGACAACAAACAATACCTACATTGTCTCTAAATTCTATTTTTAAAACTATCTAAGGATATACTCCTAAAAGTATATTCTAACTCTTTTATGGGAAATACTTGAAAATACCTCAAAAACTCAAAAAGTTATCGATTATATTGAGCTTTGAATTATTTGGAGTGTGTTAATCGTTGAAGTTGATGCTCTCTATCGAACTCGAGTGAAAAAAATAAAGCTTGGTGGAAATATATTTTTTGAGGTTTGGGAGAGTTTGGAAATATTGAAGATGAAAAGTGAAGAATGAGGGAGGAGAAGAGACTCTGGCCCAAATATATCAAAAAAGGTTTCGGAGATACATAACGGGAAACATTCCGTAGATACACCTCTGAAACAAACCAACGTTTAGTAAAAAAATAGGTGCATCAGAAGATATATCACCATAAGCAGTGGTACTTTTGGAAGCACACATGGTTCCTTAGAACCCCAATGGGTGAGGGTAAGAAATCATTCTATAAAATCCCTAAGCACCCAATCCAAATCTAGTCTCTCTAACTCTACTATGAAGAGGTTTTGACGAGGCTTCGCCATTTGTTGTGAATCAACATTAGATTCATATATGGTCCAAGGTAACATAAGATTTTGGACAAATATTGATGAAGGTATGACAACAAAAATATGGAAAACCTATAAAATCCCTAAGCACCCGATCCAAATCTAGTCTCTCTAACTCTACTATGAAGAGGTTTTGATGAGGCTTCGCCATTTGTTGTGAATCAACATTAGATTCATATATGGTCCAAGGTAACATAAGATTTTGGACAAATATTGATGAAGGTATGACAACAAAAATATGGAAAACCTATAAAATCCCTAAAGTCTCAATCCCAATCTAGTCTCTCTAACTCTACCATAGAGAGTTTTCATGAAGCTCTTCCATTTTTTGTGTATCAACATTTGATTCATATGTGGTTCAAGGTAACACGAGATTCTATACAAATAACGAAAAAGGTATGGCAACAAAATATGGAAAAAGACGATGAATTTAGGGGTGAAAGGATAAGAAAAAGACAACACTTATATGGAAGAAATCAAAGATACAGAGAAGCGAAACCTAGGCGGGAAAAGAATGCGGGAAGCCAAATTAAAAGGTGTTTAATGAATATTCCACCGTACAATATTTGTGGGTGTGCAAATACTATCAAAAGGAAATACGTTCAAAAATTGATTAGCAAGGGCAAGGTTGATATGTTCCAATTGCAAGAAACAAAGATGCAATTCATGGATGATGAACATGTGTTATCTCTTCGAGGTAATTCAGAAGTGGAGTGGACGACTAAAGGTAAAATTGGAAGGTTTAGGGGAACTTTAATCATGTGGAAAGTTGGGATCTTTGAAGTCATTTTTAGTTTTGTAGGAGAAGGTTTCTTGAGGATCAATAAGGTTTGGCAATCAACTTTTATCGTCATTATCAATATCTACTCATCAAGTTGTTTCTAGAGGAAGAGGATTTTGTGAATTGAGTTGTGTATTCTCTAGAGAAAATTTCCTAAGGGAGAATGGTGCATTGTTGGTGATTTCAATGCAATCAAGAAGGTGAGTGAGAGGAAAGGTGTCAACTCTCAAATTAATAAGTATGAAATTCTTGAATTTAGAGACTTCATAGAAAACCTTTAAGTGGTAGATCTCCGGGTCATTGGAGGAAAATTCACTTAGTTCAATAGGGAAAGAAGTTTGATGAGAAGACTTGCTAAAATTCTCTTGTCCGGACTGTTAATTTAGAAATGGAGGATTGATGGTCAAATTGTGCGAAGTATAGTCGTCTCTGGCCACTACCCAATTTAGATTATTGCCAATAAATTCAACTGGGGTCCTGAACTCTTCAAGGTGTTCAACTGCTGGTACGAGCATCTTCACTTTTTGCCCCTTGTAAAAGATTCATGAGAATCATCTTTTGTTCAAGGTAACATTTCTTTTAAACTAAAGGAAAAACTCAAAGCCCTTAAAAGTTGTAGAATTTTAAAGTTTTTGTGAAAGATTGATTAGGAGGGAGAAGAAGCTATCAAGGATTTAAATGATCTCCACCATATGGACGCAAATGAGGTTTCACAATTCTCGGAGGGGATTGTAGTTTAGTGGTTGGATGCTTTGAGCAAAATATGCCAGAGGTTGTTGTATCTTAAGGAATCCATTCTTAGGCAAAAATCCATATTCAGGTGGATTCGTAAAGGGGACTCCAATATTAAACTCTTTCATTTAACAATGAATAAGAGATTTTGTAGGAATGGTTTATTGACTCTCAATTCAGACAAAGGTAGATTGGACCATTTTGAGGATATAAAGGTAGAAATCTTAAACTATTTCAAGTAGAGGTTTTTTGAACCTTAAGCCTTAAGGCTAAAATTGGACAGAGTGATCTTCAAACACCTTTCTGTGGATGACAGAAGAATGTGGGAAGAGATATTTTAGAAAAAGAAAATTAAGGAAGGCGTGTGGAACTACAATGGAGAAAAAAGCCACGGTCAAGACGAGTTCAATATGGGATTATACAAAAGTATTGGGAAATTATTTAGAAGGATATTTCTGATTTTTTGAATACATTTTCACGTAAAATCCAAATTTCACAAGGCTATTACAACATCCTTCTGATACATAAGGGTTTAATATGTTTTTGGTTTTTATAAAATATCAAATTTTGTTTTTGGTCCCTATAAAAATAAAGGGCATTTTTTGGTCCATACAAAATTATTATGTACGTAGTTTTAGTCCCTACTGTTAAACCAATGTGTATTTTTGAATGATTATACTGTAAACATGTTTAGAATGTTTTAAAAAGTTTCTTCAAAATAAAAACTTAAAATTTGATTTATAAGTAGAAATTTTCATTACTTTTATCATTATTTTTTAAAATTTTTAAAATTCATATTTAATTCTCCTCTTTTAAAAAAATTCTAAAATTTTATAAATAAATATTTTACAGTATTTTAAACATGTATGAAAAAATTATTCAAAAATTTAAAAATTAAAGGGAAATTAAACAGTTTTTAAATTTTTAAAAAATAGTAGGGATTGAAACTGCATGCAATAAAATTTCTTAGAAACTAAAATATGTCATTTTTTTAATAGGAATTAAAAATAAAATTTAAGATATTTATAAGGACCAAAAACATATTTAGTCTTATATATAATTCCAATAACATCTAATCCCTACGTCATTAGTGAATTTAGACCAATCTATTTAATGGAAAGATTGAAGAAGTTTATATGATCCAAAATGAGTGCTTATTATTAAAGGTGTATTTTGAGAAGACTTTCTATTATGTCTCATGGGACTATCTTAGATGCCTAATGAGGAGAATGGGCTTGGAAAATAGATGGCTTAGTTGGATGGAGGCTTGCGTTTTTCGAGCACTATGTTTGTCCTTGTAAATAGATTCCAACAAAGGACTTTCAGGTTGTGAGAGGCTCGTGTCGGAGGATCTTTATCAACATAATATACCAAAGTGGGTCAAATCAATATGCTAACCAGATTAAAACACAACACACCTGTCCTGTATAAGCCACAAATTTGAACTTGACAGCAGCAGACCGAAAAACCAAAAGATAATGTAGGCTAATCTCTGTATTTCTGTCCTGGAAAGTGAAAACCAAAACCATACTTATGAGCGAAAAAACAACATATTAGAATCAGTGTAGTCACATTTGACATAACCACATATACACCAAAATTGCGGTAGTTTAAAATACGTAATCTATTAGATTTTGATGTATCCAATGCAAAAGTAAAAAACTTGTAAAGTGTTCAATCAACACGCTTATGATTCTAATGGTATCTACAACACGCTTATGATTCTAATAGTTTGAAAGCATTTAATGATTTGAATAAAAAATGTATGATTTCTATTACAATGGTCCAAATATTAAGGCTAACTATTGTAAAGGTCAACATTAACCAAGCATAAAAGGTGATTCAAATAAGAGATTATATTAAAAAAAAATGGGTCATCATTGGTAATTCTTAATTCTCATTCAATCAATTCAACAAACAGTATCTGAATATACGAGAAGAACACAAACTGACACTGGTATACTTCTATCAAAGTATTAATAAAAACACAAACTGACACTGGTATACTTCTTAAGACAATTACTTCTTATTACAATCTTTCTTCTTACTTCTATATTCCAGAATATTTCAATGAGAATGATTATTTCACTTCTTCAATTTCCTTTCATCCAATCATATTTTAGATATTAAAGAATCGGGTATAACTATCAAAACAATTTCAATTGGCTACATATTCTTTCTCAAAAGAACAATACTCAGAACTACAATACCAGGTCAATTTGCCCATCTAAATTAATGTCTCATCTAAAGATAGTAACTTAATCCAATTTTCAATTCCTTCTTCTTAAGACAGTAACTTAATCCAACTGCTACATTTTTTTCAAATAACTAGTAAGAAAACATGCCAATAACAAAATCCTAGTAAGCATCCACAGCATTGCATCCACAGCAATATTAATGAAACTGGTGTATATTCCTTTATCAGAGCAAGAGATTCACAACAAACAAATTAGCAAATAGAAAATGGATCATCATTGGTAATTCTTAATTCTCATTCAATCAATTCAACAAACAGTATCTGAATATACGAGAAGAAACACAAATTCGAAATTAATCTTAATTCTCATTCAATCAATTCAACAAACAGAATCTGAATATACGAGAAGAAGGACAGATTCGAACCTTAAAGCTTTGATGAAGAGAACGGCAATTGAATCCTTGAAGTTATTTCTTGAAGTGATCCCTTGAAATTTCGTGAAAAGAAAGAAATGAGAAGATAGGAATCAAATGAAAAGAAATGAGGAGATTACACAAAAACCCTAAACCAAATGAGATTAACCGCTTACACCAAATTAAACGAATATTGAGCTTCGTGTGGGACTGAGAGCGCTTCTGCCAAAAACCCTAAATGAGTTAGAACGAAAATAAGATGAGAAACGCGACGAAATAGAGAGATAGATTCTACCGTGTATCGTTACTGCGAAGGAGAATAAGCTCAATCGAAAGAGAAACTTGTCATGATGATTTTCAATCGAAGGAGAAACTTGCCGTGATGAAGTCAGACGAAAGAAATGAGACTGAGCGCTTTTTCATCTTCCTTCAACAAACCTCGTTTCGTTTTCTTTGAAAGAGAAAGAGAGATATTGAGACTCAGCGCTTTCTTTATTAGTTTTTATTTTGTTTTTATTTTACTTTATTATTATTATGAAGTTATAGGTTTATGTTTTAATTTTATTGCTATTTTATTTTATTAATATATAATTTAAGTTTTATTTTACTAATTAAATTTAATTTGCTTTTATTTTTTTTATTAATTTAGTAAACTTATTCTATTTTATCATTTATATTATTTGTTTTATTTTATAACTTGGAGTTTAGTATAGTTTTGATTTTAGTTTATTAATTTTATAGTTTATAGTTTAAATTTATATATTTTGTTAATATAATAAATAATTAAAAATGATTAAAAATAATTAAAACAATAAAAAAAATTGTGGAGAAACGAAATTGGTGGGGGGAAATGAAAATTTTTTCCCACCAACATTAGTGTCGGCTAAAACCGCCGCTATTCTTAAATAAATAAATATTTACAATATAATAAAAAGGGAGGCAAGCGAAATTGGTGGGGGGAAATGAAAAATTTTTCCCACCAACTTGAGTGTCGGCCAAAGCCGCCGCTAATCTTAAATAAATAAATATTTATAATGTAATAAATAGGCAGGCAAACGAAATTGATGGGGGAAATGAAATTTTTTTCCCACCAACATTAGCGTCCGCTAAAACCGCCGCTACTCTTTAATAAATAAAAAGGTTACTTCAATTTTACATTTAGCCAAGGCCTGGGCCGACGCTAATATTAATTTTCAAGTAAATAAGTAAAACACCTGATTAGCGTCGGTTTGGACAGTCGCACTGGCAACGCTATTAGCGTGAGAGTCGGGACCGACGCTAAAAGATTGCAGCTAAAACTTGATTTTTTTGTAGTGACAAAACAAAAACAAAAACCCTATTTATATTTATTTAAGTTTGCAAAACTAAATTATACATGTCACTCTCAATTTACATGTATGTATTTTCCTTTCAAGTAAAATGTATCTCTATACATGTGATTAATTCTTGTTATAATTATAATTTTCTATACATTATTCTAATATAAATTTAGTATTCCTTTTTTATCAAAATAAATTTTTAACATAATTTTTTTTAATAAGCAATTGATTACTAAAACGCACAAGGGGTGCAACCCAAACGGACAAATTACAAATTCGGGAAGCAAATAAGCGGTAACTTGTACCACTCGTAAAACGAGGAAGAAGCGTTCAAACTTAAACTAGCTAGCCAACTCCACGAGAAAAATATTACATTGTAAACCACCGTGTCGAAACAAAAGGATGCTTGATCGAAAACAATGGAGTTACGCATAATCCAAACGCTCCAAATCAAAGCCATCCAAAAAATAAATAAATTAAAATTCAACCAAAAATAAATTAATTAATTTACAACCGCACATGCGCGAGTTTAGTTGTAATTATTACCACTTTATTTACCTATATGAAAATAAAAAGTAACATAATTGTAAAAACAAAAGTGGCATTAAAATTCATATTGAGAAAAGATTCAAAGTCACTTGAAAGTTGAATCCAGCCGTAAATTTCTAATATGCCGCTGGTAACTTTATTCCTTTACTAGAATTATCATAGATTTTCCTCAAATGTTCTTCTTCTAATTTATTAGTGACAAAACCTTTAATATTTAAATAGCCCCAATTTCTATATAAAACCTAAATATTATTCAAAACATACGTTAGACCATCTCATTAACAACTATATAATTGAGGCATGCCAATAAATCCAATTCCTCTTCTTTAGTTAGTTCATTTCATCATGTATCCGCACAAAGAATGGGAATATAGTCATCAGTTCTAAAAATATAAGACTTTTAACTATAGTATATTAAACATACTAATAAACAATCACCACCATCCAACAAAATAATTCATATTTTGTGATGTTCCTTTATTATCCTGATATGTTAGCACACAATAAATTTTTTATTAGAATAAAATTGAAATTTTACGATTGATAAGTTTTTTTAAGTGACCTCCTTCTAAAGTGTGAAGGGACAAAAATAACACATTGATATATCGAAGAAGTATTTAATAATTATTTATATTTTAAAAAGATTCTTTACAACTTCATAAGAGCTAAAAACTATTTAATTCATGTAAGAGAACATGAACCTTATAAATTATAAATTGATACTCATATTCTACTATGTACATAAAAAGAGATAATATGGTTGAAATTGTCAAATTTGTGTATGCTTTAATTATCTTTGTTTTTCCATTTTTCTTTGCAATCAACGTTGATGGTAAGTTATTTTTTATCATTTTTAAATTTTCTAATATACTTCTTACACGATATATTTTTTTGAATAGCAACAATTGTTTATTCTCTTTTTTTATTTATTATATAGGTATTAGATGTATTCAACATTGTGATTGTCCACATAATTTTTGCCCTCCTTCTTATACACCGATGTGTATTATCGGCCGATGTAATTGTGTTTCAAAAACAATGAATTCTTATGATTGAAAAGTTTTTCATATGACCTCCTTACCAAGTGCTTACCAAGTGTGTTGAATGAAAAAATATAACACATTGATGTAACTAAATTTTAATTTAATAATTGTTCCTGTTTTAGGAAATTATTTTTGCTACTCCATAAAGTATAACATAATATTTAATTCATATAAGAAAAATATTAGATTTATGATTTACTAGCATCTAACGTGCCGTCTGTCAGCACTGGCCCAACACATATTAAAGTTTAAGGCGAATTTATAAATATATAATTTATAAAAGAGTTATATATGTTTTTAGTCCCTATAAATTTTGCGGTTTTTAAGTTTAATACCTCTAAAAATTTTATTTAATGAATCGTCCCTCTAAACTTTTCCATCCATAGCAATAGTCCCTTACGTGAAATAGAACTAACGGCAGCCTACGTGGCACTACACATGTAATATTATTTCAATTAACATTATATTTTATGGAGTCTTGTATACTTATTGAATTCATACGTGGCTCATGTGTTATTAAATAAAAAGTTTTTCCCTAAACTAATTTCATTGACCTAATTCTGTTCCTAACGCCTCCGCCTGGGTTTCTTCTTCTTCGACCACCTCATCCTCTTCCCCCTTCATCTTTTTTTTTTCTGGTATTTCAAAGTGATTTCAATGTCAAGCTCAACGGTAAACGTTTCGTATGCATCTTCTTCTAGGACCTAAAAATAAAAGGATGTAAAGAATATGGAAAATTATGTGGGTAAACTATACTTTTTGAAAATGAAATAGAGATTATACAATAGAAAACAATATAGATAATATTTTATTAGTTGAAAGTGTGTATAATGATGAATTTATAATAGATTTAGATTTAATAGAAAATGATAAAATTTGAGTCTATTTATATGATGATTAAACCAATAAAAAATAAATTATAAAATTATTTCAAGAAATAATGGAATATCCGCATTTTTGGTATCAGAGTACTAAAAATTTAAATTAAATAAAACTAAATAATTTTTAAACTAGAAAAATGAATATAGTTAATGAAAGATTAAAGATTATAGAACTTAATGATCTAACTAAAAAAAACAAGAGGTAAAATAAAAATTAATATATGATAGATTAGATTATTATTTAATAAGAGGTAATGATTTTAAAATTGAAAGAATTACAAAATATATTTTATAATATGAAAATAAATTAGATTTTTATAAGACGAGGTTAAAAGAATTAAATAAATAAAAAAATATCTCTCACTAACATTTGCAACCAAGGAACAAGATACAAAAATCAAAATTTTGTCAATAAAAACCGTTTCTATCATAACATATTTTTGTTGTACCCTCAAACATACAAAGAGCTTTTTCAATGATTTATCTCCCAAATAAAATAATCACTTCCAAATGAAGGATTATTTATATAAGAGAAAATATACATTCTTGGTAAATTAATAAATTAGCCGTCATCCGGACCAAAAATCGTCACTAAACTAAAAAATGCTCTCAAAGCGTTACGACTAAAAATATGTGAGAAAAGTAAAAATAATTTAGAGACAAAATGAAAAGAAATGAAAAAGTGAGGTTTTTCAATTTTTTTAGATGATTTGAAATAATAAAAGCACTCTATTTACAGGCTAGGAAATAGTGTAAATTTAGAAATAATTCATGGGTCAATTAATTGACATAATCAATTAGGCAATGTAAATAATCTATTATTGTTGCCCAAAATGAATAGTATAGATATAGAGTGGCTACCAATATTTAAGAGAGTGTCACAGTTGTTATATGATCAACTATCCATTATATAATCGATTAGGGAGTAAATCCAGTCGATTAGATGATTACAAAGGTCTCCTAATCAAATGAACAATTTCCTAATCAACTGGCTAGACTCCAAAAATAGTTTTTGGATATTTTAGTTAAAAATGAGAAGCTTCTCAAAGTTTTAAGTGTGTGTGTGTGATTTAGACAAACTACTTCCAGAAACTCCGATGGGTCTTTACAACACACCGATCAATCAGACGGACACGATCATGCAAGCTTTCACACTTCATCTCTTTCGCACTCTAAAGCAAGTCTTGACATTATCTTTGACTTGAATGTTACACAAGAATCTTGATTATTATTAATGAGTCTTGAGATATTTCCATGAAAGTGACAATCATGTGAGATGTTTAAAATTAAACCAACGATGATCATAAACCTTGAGTCTTTGGAACAAATTTTTTTAGCTTCATTTAGTAGGATAGTTAGATCACCCTATTTATGCATCTTTGACCTCTTGGACTAATTTCTTGAATTTAAGTGATGTAATTATCAAAACTCCTTCAAGTGTTGTCATCATTAAAATCATGTCACCATTAGAGCTAAACATCTGCTTCTTGAAAATTTCTATCCATGAGCTTTAACATCTTGGATCATTTGTTGATTATACCTGCAAGTACATGGATCCACACACTACAAAAAAAGGTCATCCTTCACGGTCAGAAAACCACAGATAGATGCAAAATAACCGTGGTTTTATGCTTTGGCCACGAATATGTGACTGTGGGATATGCGGGCGTGGCCTAAAGTATAAGCCACGGTTTTTTTTGGGCCACGTTTTATATACATCTGTGGCTTGTATAGGCCACGACTTAGGTATCTAGGTTAAGACCGCAGTTTATCTTGCGCCTTAGTTCTAAACAGTGACCAAATCGTAAAACCACAGTTCTTATTTGATGTATAGCATACAGTTTAGTTGCCTAGGTCTAACCACGGTTTGTTTATGGCCACTTAATTAAAACCGTGGCTGATTCAAAAACTTTCAATTTTTTAAACCACAAATTGTATACCATAATCAATTTTAATAAGCTTCATTCATAAATGAATTAAATATATGAATTCTGAAGAGGAAAACAATATAGTGAAGAATTTGTTTTGAAATAACTGATTATAATACACAGACGTCAAGATCATAAAGGAGTTTCCCCATAGAACAACAATATGATATTCTCATATAACAAGTAGTAACAAATAACAACAGTAAAGAGAATATTCACAAAGTAGCTATTCAAAGGCATAAGTTTTCTTGTCGATCGAAGGAGAGGAATCGGCCGCACCACCGTCAGCGTTCACGATTTTCTCTTGAAGGAGGTGTTTACGGTGATTTCCGGTAAACAATTGCTAGTCCTCCAAACTATGAATATACTTTGGTTACTTGCAGGATCGACTAGATTGATCCTAGGACATGTGTCGAAAAGTTATCTTTTATGATGATTGGATTCATATTTTTTGTATTTTGACTTTCAACGAAATGACCCTAATCTATGACTAGTTATAAAGTAAAACTAAATACAATGCAACAAAGTAAAATGCAAAGAGTAAATCGGAATGATTAAACAATAAACATAAATGACTCGACAAGAAATATAAAGAAATTAGACGGTAAATGTAAATGATTCGACAAGAAAGTAAAGGAATTTAAAATACTTTGTTCTTATAAAAGAAAGACAAATATTGAAAAGGTAATGGTGTTACACGTACATTTCTCAGCGAAAACTCTTTCTCTAACACTTGGTACTTAAGTGATTTGTGAGTAATTTGTACAAAATTAACACCCTTGGATCCTACCACTAATACCCTTATTTATACTAATTTGACCCTAACGGTCCTACTTTAACGAAATGCCACGTTGCTCGCTTGATTCAAACGAAACTCTTTGAATTTCAAATCTTCCAGCTCGAACTATATTCGACGCGCAGGAACGTGTCTTTTATGAAAATATATCAAAATATCCTAAGTCTTTTCAGCCCTTAGGTTTCGAAGGTAACCCATTCACATTCAGCTTCGATTTAGGAAACCTTCATGATATATAACAATCTTAAAAATAGCCATTCAAAAGCCATTCTTTCTTCGAGACCTATATCTTCGAAGAACATAAATATTATTCGAAATCTCCAACTAACAGGAGGGAGAGAGCTTTTGGATTTCACTATCTCCTTTGTTGTTGTCGGACGACGATTGAGGAACAGGAGAGGGTACAAGAGAGGAAAAATTAGGTTAGAATTAGGGTATTTACATTTTTAATGTTTCTTTTTAATCTAAAAAAATTAGAAAAGAAAATAATTAAACAGAGGGAAACTTAAAAAAAAAAGAGGGAAATTCTGGCGGGGTATTTTTTTTTGGGCTTGGGCCACAATTTGAAGTGAAAACTATAATGCTGCGGTTTTTATTTGCGGCTTAAAATATCTACAGTTTGTTAACCCTGGCAAGTAAAGAAAAGACAACACTTTCATACTCCAAAATTAATGTTTTAAAACATATGTCTACGCTTTCAAAACCCTGGCTAAAGCTTGCATGTGGCCACAGTTTTTGAGTTGTGGAAAAATTTAGCGTGGCCGTAGGCCAAAAATGTTGTAGTGACATTCTTCCTCTTTTTATTTATGGTAACGTATCTCAGAAAAGTGGTAAGAAAACGAGTAAATAAAATTTGGAGTGGTTAAACTCCCCCCACATAAGTAGAGAGTATACATTACTCTCTTGAGAGTAAATTTCTCCTTGTTTGTTATAATCAAGAAGACAAGTAAATATGATAGGCATAATTTGTAAATATGCAAGTACTTTGTTAACATCGATCGTTCAAACATATTACTAAGGAAGGAAATAACATTATTTTATTAATTCAAAAGACTAGAATTCAAATTATAAAAAGAGCTCTGCTATTCATACACTCCTTTCTGCCTACACCGTATCCACACCGTAGCATAACAATAAAGTGGCACGGAAACCAAAGCTACATAAATTAACAAAAAAAATAAAATTAGTATATGTTGTGTATATTAATATGGTGTATATGTTAAAATTAGTGTAAGCCTAGCTTTTCTGTTACAAAAAATAGGAAACTGGGGGAATAGAAAAATGCGAGAAAAATAGGAATTTAAACACACTTAAAAGCTAAGGGACCCATAAATCAGACTACTCTTCACAATCCTCATCATCATCAATGAACTTCCTCGGAGATAGATTTATCAAGTCTTGGGAAAATGAAGACAAAGAAGTTGATCTTGTCATTTATCCACTTTTGTCTCTTGATTAATTCCTTAAGTAAGTCTTCGACAGATGGCATTTTGGGGATGACATAGTTGAAATCTTCTAGCTTCATGGGTGCTTCTTTTTCTTGTTGTTCCACTCACATTTTCTTCTCTTTGGAGGTTTTTAAAATTATTTTTCCATCAATGATCTCATACATCATTATTTATAGTGTTGTTTCTCCTATTTTTGTCACATCTTCCCCATAATCTTCTCATTTTATGTTGAAACCAGTGTATTCTTGAATTTTTGTGACCACATCACCATATGGTAGACGTATTCACCTCTTAGTTTCAATAATTTCAATCGATTTAACAATACTTGATTCCTAGTTTCTTGTCTTAAAGGTTTTGACATGTAATATGCAATTGTTATTCCTGGGAGATTGTAGTTATTTGAACAAGTGTATTAAATCGTTGCAACTAACAATAATATCATACACAAAGATTTTGTTACAATAATGAATTTACCTTTAACTTCATTGAACAAAAGAGTTCTTATTTTATGTAATTAAAGTAAATAAAGAGTCCAAAAATCCTTATTCAACTGGAAGAAGTCAATATCAATGAAGCATAGACACCTTTAGGAGTAGTTCTGTCACGATGTTTAACAAGTGTCAGTGTCCGACAATTGTATGATATCCGTACGATACATGTCAAAAAAATAAACAAGTTTTAGAAAATTCAAATAGATGTTATTCAAAAAATAGGTTTCTTCTTTGATCAACACTCGTTAAATCAGTGACTGATATCTATGTGATACTCATACCATACATGTCAGAAAATTCAGACAAGTATTTCATATAAAATTTGTTTTTTTCCTTGCTTCAACACACTTTTATACATGTTTTGGACAGATCTCACACATCTAAAAAGATTAAGCTTATATTGATGCAATACTATAGTAAAAAGTCAAATCTTGATTAGAATATTTTCAATTCTTTTAATAATAAATGGATAAATAACGCTCAAATATTAATATATATGTAGAGGTATCAGTGTCCTATATTTTTTACATCTGTTGTGTTTCGGTGTCGTATCACATTTTGCGCTTCATACGTCGATATTTGTTTTTTTAATAGGCAATTGATATAAAACCGGAGTATAAGGGATACCCCAACCGAATATAATGCGGAAAACTTCCACTACTCAAAATAAATGAGCGGTAGAATAAAGCCATTTCCAAGAAATAAAAACTACCTCCGACATACATTCGGTAAAGCTAAACGAGCTGTTCTTAAAAATGATTCTGTTACGCCGATTCCATATACTCCAAGTCGTTGCTAGCCAAATTACCGCAACTAAAGACCTCTTGGCTAAATTCTTCACCTTCTCGAAAGCACAAAGAAATCCTTCGAACTCCTCCAAAGATAATCCGTAAATGAGACCTATCCAATCAAAAACCTTCCTCCAAATAGCCGCCATGACTAAACAGCCCCCTAGCAAATGAGAATGGCTTTCCGCCTCCGTAGAGCAAAAAACACAATCTGAATCGTTGTCGTCCAACAATATGCCACTCTTAATAAATTGGTCCTTGGTAGCCAATCTATTATGAATTATCCTCCATCAAAAAAAAAAGAGCTTTAGGAGGCGCTTTTACCTTCCAAAGATGATTCGCAGCTTTGACTATATTTGAATTAAGAGGAGGACCGGTTAACTTCGCTTTGAACAAATCATAACAGGATTTAACAGTGAAAACTCCATCAGAAGTAATACTCCACGAAAAAGACTCCTTTACGTTCTCTCTAGGAAGAGCGTGCCGGATACTGTCCACGAGATCACTACATAAAAAGTCCGTCCCGTCGCTGCTGTTAACCGATAGCGCTGCTGCCCCGGCACTGCTGTCAAGCAGAAGAGCTGCTGTGCTCCAGAGCTAGCCATCAGTGGCCTGAAAACCAGCCTCAGCGACAGAGATGCTATCATCGCCGGACATAGCAAACAACTCCGAAAAACCTTGCTCCAACGGTCATCACTAAAGTTAAAATTTTGGTTGTCGCAATTGTGTTATGTGTGTGTTTTTATTGTAATTATTACCACTTCATTTACCTATCCAAAAATAAAAATTAACAAATTGTAAAAGCAAAAGTGACAATAAAATTCATATTGAGAAAAGATTCAAAGTCACTTGAATCCAGCACTAAATTACTCATATGCCGCTGGTAACTTAACCCCTTTACTAGAGTTATCATAGATTTTTCTCAAATGTTCTTCTTCTAATTTATTAGTGACAAAACCTTTAATATTTAAATAGCCCCAATTTCTATATGAAACCCAAATATTAAACAAAACATACGCTAGACCATCTCATATTTAACAACTGGAAATGATTCTAGCAATACGCATGGAGGCTGCTCGGCGGGGTTTTCTATTTCAAACGATTCGCTCACCAATTCTGATGTGATGAATTGCAATTCCAGAGTTATTAAAAGAACTTTAGGTAATAATTCTGAGGGTATGTGGAAATCAATGAATAATTTGGGGATTACAAACTCGTCTGTGTTTTGACCCTATTAAGAAATTGGAGGTGATGGAGAAGAGAGGTGCCAAAGAGGGGGAGGCTTTTAAGGTGATTCAAAATAGGTTGATATGATTATTTACTCTCTAAATATTAGAGGAGGTGGTAAGAGAGTGAAGAGGAGAAGAGTTGGTTTCAACATTCAAAAAGGTATGACGGACATAGCTTTTATCCAAGAAACAAAGTTGGGTGTTTTTCATCACAAGTTAGCCGAGGAATTGTGGGGTAATGAGATGGTGGAGTGGTCTCATATGGAGGCGACTGGTGCTTCGGGTGGCATTTTAACAATGTGGAGGAAAGATTTCTTTACTTTGATATTTAGTTTCCGAGGTGAGGGTTTCTTAGGAGTTTGCATGGAAAAGGAGAATAAAAGAATGTATTTTGTCAATATTTACGCTTCTTGTGATCACATGGCTAGAATGAATTCTTGGAAGAAGTTAGTGGATTTGAAAAGAAGGAGTATAGATGGTTCTTGGTGTGTTGGAGGAGACTTCAACATTGTTTCGTCTTTGGAGGAGAGGGTTGGAGTCTCTAAGAAGAATTACAAAAGGGAGATAGAAGACTTTATTGAGTTCATTAGAGAGATGGATTTGGTGGATCCTCCTACTATAGGAGGGAAGTTCTCGTGGTCCAATAATAGTGGTAGTGTGATGAGTAGATTGGATAGATTTCTTTTATCGATGATTGGAATATAGAAGGCCAATCTATAGGTGAAAGAGACGTATCAGATCATGCTCCCATTTGGATCAAAGACAATAAGAGGGATTGGGGACCTAAACCTTTTAGATTCAATAATCTTTGGTTTAATCATGAGGACTTCTTTGCTTTTGTGGAGGAGGAGTGGAAAAAATTAGAAGTGAAGGGGAGGGGGGATTTTTGTCTTGTGAAGAAGTTAAAAGCTATTAAAAGCAAGATCCGCATTTGGAATAAGGAGGTGTTTGGTTGGATTGATCTTAACATTGAGGTAGCGGGGAAGGAGATGCACTTTTTAGATAACAAGTTTGCTCATTTTGCAGGTAATGTTCCGGAGGAGATAGTTGTTCAAAGGTCTAAGGCGGCCATAGACTTTTGGAACAATCTTTATAAGAAGGAAGGTCTACTCCGTATGAAATCGAGGCAATTATGGTTATCCGATGGCGATTGCAACACTCGGTTTGTTCACAATTCCCTTAAAGAGAGAAGAAGGCGAAATGCGTTGTGTTCTCTTACATCTAGTAGCGGTTTGTTGGAGGATGTTTTTGAGGTGAAAAATCATATTCATGACTTCTTTAAGTCTTTCCTCAAAGAAGAGATAGAGGTTAGGCCGAGGCTTGGTGGATTGGGCATGAAGAAGCTTCTTGAGAGTGAGGCTTTAATCTTAGAGCGCCCGTTCACCGAGGTGGAAGTTAAGGAAGCTATTTGGTCGTGTGATGGTAATAAAAGTGCGGGGCCGGATGGTTTCTCTTTAGAGTTCTATAAGCGGTTTTGGGTGGTGATTCGCGAAGATGTTTTGAATTTGTGCAACGATTTTCATAGTAAATGCTCTCTTGTGAAATCGGTCACATCTTCCTTCCTTGCTTTAATTCCAAAAGTTGTCAATCCTCAAACTTTAGGCGAGTACCGACCCATTTGTTTGGTGGGAAGTGTTTACAAGATTATTTCGAAGATGTTGGCGGCTAGATTGAAAGAGGTTTTAGGTGTTTTAGTTTCTTCCAACCAAACCGCTTTTGTCCCGGGTAGAAACATGATGGATGGGGTTCTTTTAGTCAATGAGATTATTGATTGGGCGAAGAGGAAGAAAAGAAGTTGTCTTTTGCTTAAGGTGGACTTCGAAAAGGCTTATGACTCCGTTTCTTGGCAATACCTTAGAGATACTATGGTTATGATGGGGTTTGGAGATAGGTGGATGAGGTGGATGGAAGCTTGCATTTTCAACAATCATATGTCCGTTTTGGTTAATGGAAGCGCAACTAAAGATTTCAAGGTGCATAAAGGTTTAAGACAAGGTGATCCTTTGTCCCCGTTTCTTTTTGTTCTTGCCATGGAAGGTCTAACCGCTCTTGTGAAAAGATCGGTAGAATTGGATAAATTCAAACCTTTCAAGTATGGGGATGGAGACTATGTGGATATTCTTCAATTTGCGGATGACACCATTCTCCTTGGGGACGCCACTTGTGACAACATTTGGAATATGAAGGTCTTATTGATAGGTTTTGAGTTGGTGTCCGGTTTGAAGATCAACTTTTCAAAGAGCAACATCTTAGGAGTTAATGTGGGTGATTGGTACTTTAATGCCGCTACGAAGTTTCTCGCTTGCAAGAAAGGTGAGATCCCTTTCAAATATTTAGGCATCATGGTGGGGGAAAACCCTAGAAAAAAGAAGGTTTGGGTGGAAGTTGTTAATAAAATTAAAAGGCGTCTTTCTTCATGGAAGGGAAGGAACATCTCTATGGGAGGTAGGATCACTCTTATAAACTCGGTTTTGAACTCAATTCCCATCTTTACCATTTCCTTCTTTAAAGTTCCGGGGAATGTTGCTAAAGAGATTAGAAGGCTTCAAAGTGAGTTCCTTTGGAGTGGTAATTTTGAGAAAAGGAGCATTCATTGGGTGAAGTGGGAAGTTGTGTGTAGACCAAAGGAGAAAGGTGGATTGGGGGTTAGAGATGTGAGGGAGGTGAATAAGGCTTTACTCTTGAAGTGGAAGTGGAGAATTTTAAATGAAGATAATGCTATTTGGAGTAGATTTCTCAAAGTGAGATATGTTAGGCCAAAATTAAAGATTCAAGATTCTAGTGGAGACATGATCGGGCGAGATGAATCGATTTGGTGGAGGGACTTGTGCAAGAACAAGTTGTTGGATGGTTTGGTGGATGGCGGCTTTTCGGGATGTGTTTCTTGTTGTTGCAAGAACGGGAAGGATATTCTTTTTTGGCATAGTTTATGGTTAGGTGATCAACCCCTTTGTCTTCTTTTCCCGGAATTGTATGATTTATCAACCATGAAATGGTGTTCGGTGGCGGATATTTTGGTTTGGGCCGACGGTACTCATTGTTGGAGGCAGTGGTGGCCGCCACTACGTGTTGGAACCGGTTTCATGATCTAGTAGTTGGTTACATTCCGAGTGAGTTTGAAAGCGATTCTTTTGGTTGGTACCTTAATCCGGATAGGGAGTTTTCGGTAGCGAACATTTCTTGGATGGTTAACATTTATAAATCTTTTGCTTGGGATATTCAAGTGCTCAATTTGTTGAAAGTCATGTGGAACCTTAAAATTCCGCCTAAGATTAAGTTGTTTTCGTGGAGATTCTTCATAGAGCGTTTACCGTCTAAAGATCAATTATTGAAAAGAGGAGTTGTAAATGTTTCGAATCCGGATTGTGTGTTTTGTGGTGTTCATGAAGAAACTTCTCATCATCTTTTCTTTCATTGTCGAGGGGCGTTGGAGATTTGGAGTCACATTTTCGTTTGGCTTGGAATTTCGGAGGTTAGTAACATCGAAGAATTTCTTGATTTAGGGGCTTTACAAGTTAAGGTGTCAAATAGCCACCGCAAAATCAAGATCAATGTTGTGTGGTTAACTACGATTTGGTGTCTTTGGATTATGAGGAATGCAATTATTTTCGAGGGGAAGGTGTTTAGTTTTGATGTAATTTGTTCCAATATTATTTTTCTTTCTTGGAGATGGTTATCTAGCGGATATTCTAAGTTTAGATCCAATTACTATGATTGGTTTAAACTTCCTTTATCCGATTCAATCATGCTCTAGTCCTTTTTGTGTAAGGGTTGCACCCCTAGTGCGAGCTTTATTAATCAATTGCCTATTAAAAAAAACTATATAATTGAGGCATGCCGATAAATCCAATTTTTTTTAAGCAAGGAATATATTATAAAGAGAATGGGGATATAGTTAGTTGATTTATAAAAATATAAGACCATTGAGTATAGTAAATATACTAATAAACAATCACCATGATCCAACAAAATAATTCCTATCTTGTGATGTTCATTTATTATCCTGAGAGGTTATCACACTAAACTTTTTTATAATAAGATTGAAATTTTATGATTGATAAGTTTTTTAGGTGACCTCCTTATAAAGTGTGACGGGACAAAGAAAACACATTGATATATTGAAGAAGCATTTATAATTATTTTTTATTTTAAAAAATGTTCTTTACAACTCCATAAGAGCTAAAAACTATTTAATTCATGTAAAGATAACATGAATCTTATAAATTATAAATTGATAAACTCATATTCTACTTTATACTAAAAAAAGGGAGAATATGGTTAAATTGTCAAATTTGTTTATGCTTTAATTATTTTTCTTTTTATTTTTTTTTGGCTGCAATCAATGTTGAAGGTAAGTTATTTTTTATCATTTTTAAATTTTCTAATATACTTCGTACACGATATATTTTTTGAATAGTAACAATAGTGTATTCTCTTTTATTTTTCATTTTTTATATATAGGTATTAGATGTATTCAAGATTGTGATTGTCCACATAATTTTTGCCCTCCTTCTTATACACCGAAGTGTATTATCGGACGATGTAATTGTGTTTAAAAAAAGAAAGAATTCTTATCGGTTGTAAGGGAAAAATATAACAAATGGGTTTGTAATTTTAGGAAATGATTTTTATGCATAATATTTAATTCATATAAAAAAAATAGATTCTCGGAATTTTATAAAAGTTTCTAGAGAGAGAATGTCTGCCCTCTCTCTAGCACCTCTTTAGCTTCTTTTTTCACGTATCTTCATGGCATGGCACAAGGTAGGGAAAAGAAATTTCAAGCACTTGACGCCTAAATGGGACGTTTCTCCGGTAGAGGAATGCTTTGACCTCTATTTTCTTCTCAGAAATACCGGAAAGAATAATTTCTTTCGAGATTTTTGAGTTATTCGGTTGTGTTGGAGATATTATAGAAGTTGTCATATCACCAAGAAGGAACAAGTTTGGAAAGAGATTTGATTTCGCCAGATTCGAAAATGTTGAGGATGGAAGAGTTTTAGCCGTGAAGCTCGACAACATTTTAAATGATGGGAGGAAGGTACATGCTAACTTGCCTCGTTTTGCCAGAAGTTTTCAGTCGCGGGGTTCTTTTGGAGCAGAGAAGGTGGCTGGGGTGGAGGGGAAGAGGAGTGGCGGCGTTTCCCAAAAGCTCAACGATGGAAGCAAGATGAACTACTCGTGTTTTATTAACAAGGAGGGAAGCAGATCCTTCGCTGAAGCTGTTAAAGGAGGCAAATCTCATTGTTATCTCAATTTCAATACGTCTGCAGAAAACCTAGAAAGATTTAAGAGAGCTTTTGTGGGAGTGATAGTGAATCCGGGCATGTCTTACAATATCCAAACGAGCTTTGAGATGGAGGGATACTTCTCAATCAAGGTCACACCTTTAGGTGCAAATCTTTGTCTTTTAGAGGATATTGAAGATGGTGCGGTTCGTGACTTGATTGAGGAAGGGAGAAGCTGGTGGACACAGTGGTTCTCAGAGATAAGAGAATGGAGGGAGGACGACATTGACAGAGAAAGAGCAACTTGGTTGAGGGTTTACGGGATTCCATGCCACGCATGGAACTTCGAGTTTTTTGAGATGATCGCTAAGACCGTAGGAACTTATATCTGTGTTGATGATAATACTCATAAGGGGGAACATATGGATATTGCTAGGATTTTAGTCAAGACTCCATGTATGATTGCTCTAAATGAAACCTTTAGTGTGTGCATTAATGGAACTATTTTTAAGATCAAGCTTTCTGAAGATTCATATGGTCCCATGCGTATTAATTTGTTTCAGAAGGCCAAGAAGATTGAGGGTCCTTCATCTTCCTCTGAATCTGATTTTTGTTGGGATATTCCCGAGTTTGAATATGGTGAAGGAGGGGAGGCTCATTCAGCTTCAAAAGTTGCGGAATCGGTAGAGGCGGCTGCTACGGTCAGCAGGGGGTTAGGTGTGGAGTCCAAGGAATTTCAGGCTGAGGTGACCAAAGGGAAACGTGTGTCAGACAAAAAGTTTGCAAAAGAAGTTATTTGTTTTGATGCAGCAGTAAAGGTAGCCAGGGAGGAGTCTGCAAGCGGGTCAATCAAAAGTGGGGCCAAACATTGTTGCCCTGGTTTTGAGGAGAAGACTGATGATTATTCAGTGGATACTTTTTTCAAAAAAACGAAACTTGTGGAGTATAAACCTTTGGTCAAACCTAAAACTAATAAGATGGATGAGGTTGAGGTTTTGTGTGGGCTTAAGGTTGGGAAAAAGATTAGGCCCAAAAAACGGTCTCTCTTGAAAGTGACTGTTGGACCAATTACAGGTGGACCAGCGGGCCCTGACTCAAGTTTGAATCTTGACAATGTGTTGAGGTTTTCTCATCTTTCCGAATCTCCTATCGTCTCTCCGGCATCCAGCAAGAGCGTGGATAACAGCTTCTCGACGGGAAACATCCTTTGCTGTGATCAAGTTTCAGACACGGACATGATTCAGGGCAATTCCAGATTTTGGGATCAATTAGAATCAAACGTAGGAAAGAAATTGGGGGATATCATTTCAAAGATTGGGGTGATGGATTGTGATGGCAACAACGACTCTAGAAAGAAGATTTTGGAACTGGAACATGGGGATAGAAAGAAGAAGATTGGTGAGAAGGTGCTCGTTAAACTGGATTCATGATTATAGGTTCATTCAACATAAGGGGAGGAGGCAGCAAGGTTAAAAGGAAGAGAATTAGTTAGGTCTTGATTAAAGGTAAGGCTGATATCTTTCTTATTCAAGAATCCAAGTTAGCTAATGTTGATGTCAGCATTACCAATAGCCTTTGGCCCAACGAGAAAGTAGGATGGTCGTTCTCCAGTTCAGAGGGTGCTTCAGGAGGTATGATAACTATGTGGAGGGAAGATTCTTGTGAGGTTCTGTCTAGCTTCAAGGGAGAAGGATTTCTTGGAATAAAGTTATTAAGAAAGGGAAAGTTTTACTATGTCGTTAACATATATTCATCTTGCTTGTTGCATCTCAAAAGGAGGTTATGGAAGGATCTCCTCACTAACAAATCTAAATGTTTGGACGGGGAGTGGTGTTTAGGCGGAGATTTCAATGCGATCACGAATGAAAGGGAAAGGAAGGGTTCTGATTTATATTGCAGAAGGACTGAAATGAGGGAGTTTGCAGACTTCATTTCAGCCTCCAATCTTATTGATGTGCAATGTAAAGGGAAGGCTTTCAATTGGTACAGCGACGACGGAAAATCGATGAGCAAAATTGACAGGTTTCTTTTATCTAATTCTTTGATTACTGATTGGGGTATTGTTGGGCAATTCATTGATAAAAGAGATATTTCTGACCACTGCCCGATTTGGCTTTCTTTCGATCTTCACGATTGGGGACCCAAACCCTTTCGCATTAAGGATTCTTGGTTCGAAGACCCATCCTTCTTGTCTTTTGTTGAGCAGGAGTGGAAGAATCTAGCGGTAAAAGGCAGAAGCGACTTTGTGTTTAAGGAGAAATTAAGGCTGCTTAGATTTCGTCTTCCCATTTGGGACAAGGAGGTGCACAACATAATTGACTTAAATATTCACGACGGCATTGATGCTATTAACGAAGCGGATAGGCTGCTGGAAAGTTGTAAGGATGGACTGATCAAGGAGCTCGTTATGAAGAGAAGTGAAGTTGTTAGTAAATTATGGTAGCAATTGAGTCTGAAAGATAGTATGTTATTCCAGAAAAGCAGAGCTAAATGGATGTGCAAAGGGGATTTGAACACAAAGTATTTCCATAATTGTATGAAGGATAGGTTCAGAAGAAATCATTTAGGTCCGTTAGTCAAGGAGGGAGGCATGCTGGAGACGGTCGGGGAAATCAAAGAGGAGGTTAGGAGTTATTATTCTCATCTTTACGCTGAAACCGATCCTAACCGTCCAGTTTTGAATGGTATCAGTTTCAAGACTCTGTCTAAGGAAGAAGAAGATATGTTAGAGATGCCTTTTTCGGAGCTTGAGATCAAGAATGTGGTTTGGGATTGCGAGGGTTCAAAAAGCCCGGGACCGGACGGTTTCAATCTCAATTTTATCAAGAAGTGCTGGAGTTTCTTAAAGGAAGATTTCTGTCTTCTATTTTCGGATTTTTATTCGAGCGGGACTCTTTCTAAGGAAATCACGTCCTCTTTTCTCACTCTTATTTCGAAAAGAGACAATCCTTTGGGCCTAAACAATTATAGACCTATTTGCCTTGTAGGATGCATTTATAAAGTTCTAGCCAAATTGCTCGTAGCGAGATTGAAATTGGTTTTGGGGTCAATTGTCTCGGAGAACCAGAGCGCCTTTGTGCCCGGTAGGCAGCTCCTCGACGGGGTGTTGATTGCTAATGAGGTGTTGGATTTTGCGAAGAAATCTAAGCAAAGCTTTTTATTCTTCAAAGTTGACTTCGAGAAGGCTTACGACCGAGTTAGTTGGGACTATTTGAGAAACGTTATGAGAAGGATGGGTTTTGGTAATCGATGGATGAATTGGATGAACGGAACGGTTTTCTCGAGTTGGATGTCGGTTTTGGTGAACGGAAGTGCAACTAAGGATTTCAAAGTTGGTAGAGGTCTTCGCCAAGGAGACCCGTTATCGCCTTTTTTGTTTGTTCTTTCTGCAGAGGGGCTCTCGGGGATTGTTAAGCAAGCTGTCTATATAGGTGATTTTAAAGGTATCAAGCTGGGCACGACATGTGAAATTGATATACTCCAATATGCCGACGACACGCTGCTGATGGGGCCTGCCTCTTGGAGGCAGATTTGGGTTTTAAAGGCCTTGCTCAGAGCCTTTGAAGTTGTATCGGGATTAGGTATTAATTACAACAAATGCAGACTGATAGGCACCAATGTGTTTGATCGTTTCTTGGATGCTGCTGCTTGTTTTTTGTCTTGCAGGATCGAGAAGAGTTCTTTCAATTTCCTCGGCATTCCAATTGGATGCAACTCGGGATAATGCTCAAATTGGAATCCTTTAATCCGGAAGATCAAAGCTAAGCTGGATAATTGGAAGAATAGATGCATTAGCTTAGGAGGCCGTATAACGTTACTAAAATTTGTTCTTTCGAGCATTGCTGTTTTTCAACTCTCGTTCTATCGCGCTCCTTTGAAGGTGTGTCAGGATATTCAAAGGATTCAAGCTAGCTTTTTATGGGGCGAAAAAGTAGGCAAGAGAAAGATTCATTGGGTCGGGTGGGAGAGGATTTTCCAATCGATGGAGGAGGGTGGTTTAGGGGTAAAAAAAGTGGACGACTTCAATACGGCTTTATTACTTAAGTGCGTTTGGAGAATATTGAAGGGAAAGAAAGAGTTGTGGCTGAATGTGTTGGAAACGAGATACGGTAATGTTCAATATGTTGTTTTTGTAGGGTCTAACGTTTGCGGTTCTAAGTTTAATTCCGTTTGGTGGAACAACATTATCAAGCTTGAACAGTCTGCTTAAGCCTCGGTTTTGGCAGGTAATACTTTCAATGTGATCGGAAAGGGAGATTCAGTTTTGTTTTGGGAATCGGTTTAGCTGGGCGATTTAACTCTCAGTGAATCTTTTTATGATCTTTACGTTATCAGCAAGAAGAAAGGGATGAAGGTTAGTGAGATGGGAAGGTGGGAAGGTACATCATGGGTTTGGGAGGATTTGGATATTGATAACATTCTGATGACTGGCAGCGCCTCTTTGAGGCAGTTGCAGCTTATTACCCATTTACAAACGGTAGCTCCGGTTAGAGACGCACCAGATACTTTGATTTGGAAACAAGACGTGGACAAGGGCTATAATGCGAAACGTGGTTACGATGTTTTAGCTGTTAGTCCGGATACTGTTGCTTTGGAGGGTGATTGTAAAAAATCTTTGAGGATTTTGTGGATCACCAACATGCCGTTCTAAGTTAGAGCTTTTGTCTGGAGATTCTTTTTGAATAGAGTGGCAACCAAGGATCAACTCTTTAGGCGAGGTATCTCGATGAATAATTCTGATTTTAATTGCAACTTCTGTCTAAATGTTCATGAAACATTAGATCATATTCTTTTTTCGTGTCCTATTTCTGTTGTGGTCTGGAAAAATATAGTTCTCTGGAATGGGCAGGAACCCGGTTTTGTTTCGTGTGTCTGGAAACTTTTTTTGATATGGGGGGATTGTGTCAGGAAGTTTTGTAACAGTAACAGAAAGACGGGGATTATATGGTCGGCGACGGTATGGGGTATTTGGAAGTTGAGGAACGACATCATTTTCAACGGAGGGACTTGTAATATTGATGATCTGTTGTGGAATATTAAGTTGACGGTGTGGAAATGGTCGCTCATCGGTAAAATTGCGAACTCCAAGTGTAATTTCTATGAGTTTAGTAGAAATCCTTTGTTTGATTTCAAATAGATGTCACTTGGTATGTAATTTTCGTTTCCGAGTTCGCGGAGCTCCTTTTGTAAGTGGGTTCGAGTACCCCTAGTGCTCGTTTAATGAAATCCTTGCTTATAAAATAAATTATGAGATTTATCAATAATAAAGTGATAGAATTATATTCTGCTAATTCAGACGTTGTTGGGAGCTTGTTGAGAAGTAGTCCCATCGGAACAATTCAGTTTTTCTTGGGACCTGAGACTTTCATAGTATACCTAACTCTGATAAGATATTTTCCATAATGCCTATATTACACAACTCAGAGAAACACAAATGTACTTAACTGAAAAAGTACCATTAATATCCTTCCACTAAATAAAGTTATTTTCTATGGTCTAATTGGGGTGGATCTCCTGCACTATGTTCATCGTTTCCTCCATCGCTTCATATAATAATTGATTGTCTCATTTTCCTTCATTTGAATCAATTCAAGCTGACGTTTGTGAGTTTTTAACCTCATCACATTCGTTTTATGAGCTCTGCATATGTCTTTTCCAAAATTTATCACACTTGCTTCGACGTTTCGCAGTTAACAATCTTTTCAAAGTTATCATTATCCACACATTGATGAATCAATGAAGGGTGAGAATTTTCTATTTCATTCATTGTTAATTAAAAACATACCTCAAATATATATATATATATATATATATATATATATATATATATATATATATATATATATATATATATATATATATATATATATATATATATATATATATATATATATATATATATATATATATATATATATATATATTTGTGATTGGGATGCAAAAATATCAAGTCAAATAAAAGAAAAGACAATAAGTCGGGTCTTTAACTGATTACATGGAACTTGTAAACGGTTAGAGTGCTAGTAACAGAAAATCAACTATTAAATATAACTGATTACTGTAAATATGTAAATGATTTTTCTTAAGCTTATGGACTTATTTATTATGTCTAAAACTAGTTACACGTCCGTGTTAACTGATTACGATATTTAAAATACTCAAAATCTCTTAACATTTTTCAATTTCATTTTTTTTACTTGGAAAAAGTCAAAAGAATGAAATCATACCGAAAATGGTGTCTTCTTAGCCACATTCATTTTTTTAAACATACATTAGCATGCCAAGTACTTGGTGGACTCCAATTAATAAAGATGAATATGTCTCCTAAATAAAATGGTGTCTTCTTAGCCACATTCATTTTTTTAAACATACATTCATTTTTTTAAACATACATTAGCATGAATGAGTCTCCTAAATAAAATGCTTGTTTGTATCGATCAATGTGTATGTGTCACCTATTTATAATGTTTTCTATGTGTCTCCTAATTATAGTATAAAGATATAGCTATATATATAATTATGAAACACAGAAAAGTTAGATGACATGGATGAAAATCACGTTTTGTTATACCTTCATTTTAATAGATTGTTGAATATTAATATGTTAGACAACAAGTAGTTGTCTTTCATATTGATCCATGGAAGTTATAGAAATTGAAGCACATTCTGTCTTGAATATATTTCTTCATAAGTTATAATTCATAGGTTTGTCAGATTGTTGTGCATGTTTTTCAGGAAGAATTGATATTTCGTCATTATCAAAATGATTCATATTTTTTTAATGATTATGAAAATAGA
Organism: Vicia villosa; assembly: GCF_029867415.1. Taxonomy (NCBI): domain Eukaryota; kingdom Viridiplantae; phylum Streptophyta; class Magnoliopsida; order Fabales; family Fabaceae; genus Vicia; species Vicia villosa. The sequence continues at coordinate 353,464 of NW_026704936.1, forward strand.
AAAAAATACATGACATATACTCATCCTTGTTGTTATAATTATAGTTGGTGAGAAACATTATAATTATAAAGTATCATACCTCTTTTGTAATTATAGTGTTTCTTCTAATTATAACAAAACTGTATGGGAATCTATCATATATATTGTTGTTTTTCAATTTTCAAAATTATAAGGAAAATATGAATCAGTATGATAACGATGGAATTTAAATTCTTTTAGAAAAATGCACACAATTTGATGAACCTGTGATTTCTAACTTACCAAGAAATATAGAATACACAAAGTATTTCAATTTCTATGGCTACTATAGATATCAATATGAAAGACCAAAGTTTTGAAAAACGGGTTGTGATAGTGAAAACGACCGTGGCAAAGTGATTTTATAAGATATCGATATCGATACCGTTATCACAGTTTTTATATTAAAGAACAAATTATGGTTGATTCGCAATGTGACAATAGCAATCAGTGTCGCAACACCTATACCAACCGACATCGTTTTTAAAATCCAGTGAAAAACAACCAAAACATATTGGAAATATTAACCTGCTTCATACTACTAGAAAAACTCCAATAAACTAAATAAGCGATCTATTATATTTAATCAGTAAAAACCGCACAATCGAGAATAAACAGCTAAAATGCCTAAAAGGGAAATTCTTATTCCACCCCATGCCTAAAAGAAGCACCTTATGCAATTCCTTAAATGCCTCTTCAAAACCAGAAATATATTTCCGGTGCGCACCATTTCTGTTTAAATTTGGTTGAAAACCGGAAGTATATTTGCGGTTTCAAATCGAAAATATATTTCCGATTTATTCTGTGACCTAAACCAGAACAAAACTATTTTTCCATTTTTATATATTTACGGGTCATTTGCACATAATATGAATACCTGTATAATTGGAAGAAAAGCCATAAATTATAGAATAACGAAATGCTACTGAAGCAGAACTATATATATATATATATATATATATATATATATATATATATATATATATATATATATATATATATATATATATATATATATATATAAAAACCCTACTTACTAGATGCATTCACAAAGGATAAATTAGTATATGATTTAGAACGTCTACTTCAAAGTCATTAAAGGGAATGTGAAAACCTATTAAAAAGAACACAAATTTAAGAAGAGGAATGACACAACCATCATACTTAATGCATATCCTATTATTCAGTCACTAATACAATCTTGATCTTTAATAGCACTAATATGATAGCGCTTTTCTGTAAAGTGCTATAAAAATTTCAAACTGAAATCTATAATAGATTTTTGCTTATAAATGATATTATAGGTTATTAACAAAAAAAAAACATAGAAGTTTAATAATCTCTTTTATGTGAAACCTTAATAAAGAGGTATTCCTATAGTAGTGCTTTGTTAGTAAGCTCTATTATAAAAGCTTTCCACATAATTATTAAAAATAACACACTATTTGAAGGTCGCATATTCGATCCCGCTAATCACATTTTTCATTTTAATGTATTCAAAAAAATATCTACATGATATTTCTTTTTACTTTTAAAAAGTATAATAAAAAATGATGCAGTACTTTTTCTTACTATGAGTTGTAACTCAGCTATCTCACTATCTCACCTTCACCCCTACCTTCACTTCATCGAAATCAAAATCTTACTATCATCCTCGATGAACCAATTTCATTTTTTTCTCCAAGTCTAGTTTAGTATTTCAAATGCATCATCACTTTCCATAACCTTCTCTATGAAACACTTGACCTTCCCTGCGAGGACCACAAGAGATCATTGTGTCTCGACACCATGAGATCCGGTACACACAATCCTAACTGCTTCGAAATCAAAGTTACAATTTTCCTTTGTAACACCCCAAATCTACCCCGCAATTAACAGGAAACATCAGAGTACAAAATCTCAAAATAAATGGAACAGAACGATTCGGGGCATCACAATTTAAAACAACCAAAATCACATTCACATATCATGCTCATCAACATGGATACATAACATATATAAAGGAGGGCAATATCCAATGCATTAATCATCATTTCCAAAAAGTAATCACATCGCAGTAGAAATCAAATATCAACAACAATCTAAGTCATAAACATCAAGGCCAACATGGCACAATATATCCAACAAATCTCAACATAACATAATGACGAAATCCAACAAGGAATAAACAACAAGAAACAAGATATAAGCAAGTAATCCAACATCCCCCGAGTGCTACGTATCAGAGCATCGACACACTGACTCGAGCTATAAGGCACAAGACTACTCCTCGTCATTACCTACACGTTACCAACGGAGGGTAACATTCAAACAAAAGGGGTGAGATATCGTTCATTATAAAGAAATGTATGATAATATTCAAAGCGGATAAACTAATCATACATTGGTCACCACTTCTCAACATATATCACTTACTATAATTCACATTAGTCAACGTCTTACCAACAACAATAATATCAATCTCAATTAAGGCACACATAGTCAATTATCACATATGATCAACGAAACAACCATCACCTCGACATAAGTTAACATTCATGTTATGCACACATAAATATCCAAATTACGACTCATCATACGACTTCACTTATGCAACTCGAACAATGCAAATGCATGTGGTACCATTAGAGTAAACTCCCGTCTCAAACAGTTGCCATTGGGCCGTCTCAAACAATTGCCACAAGGGCCGTCCCAAACATTTTCCACAAGGGCCATCTCAAACAATGCAATGAATGTGACTCAAAGATGCACATTCACAATCACACTTGAACGACATAATCGACTAACAACATAATCCACTCAAACGACATGATCAACTTACATGACATAATCAATTCCGAAAGTCCAACGTCAACAACAATCCAATTCAAGAATAAGATTCAAAGAGTTTCCAAAGTTATACGAAGCATATACAATGGGAAGACATCAATTAGAGCTTCACATAGGTTCAAACGGCAGTTGAAAATGAGTTACGGTTCAAAAGATACATCATTTTAAAGTTTCAATAATTTGTGTAAATCATTGTCCGCAGAGCGAGGCACTAGCGAAGGGGTCCAGAAGCGAAATACAAACAAGGTCCGCTTAGCAGAGCACTAGCGACCCGCGAAAAAAGCAAAATGTAAAGCGAGGTCCGCTTAGCGCACTAGCTCCGCTCAGCGGAGGCGCGATTGTGCAGAAACTCAGTATCAGTATCAGACCTGCATAATCCCCATCTCCTCACCCATAACTCATTCTAAACATCAATTTACCAGGTATAAACACGAAATCTATCATCATTCATCATTACTTATTAATTAAAGCACATTTCAAATCATAAATTCATATATTTTGTTCCTAAACCATAGCATCTCTACACACAACTTTCATTGATACAAACATACAATCAAATCCCACCCAAAACATCATCATACATCCCTTTAGCATGAAAGAATCCCACCCTTACCTTAGGTTTGGATTGAAGCCAACTCTATGAACTTGAATCTTGGAATTCTCCCTTTCTCTTCTCTTCACTCTCCTCTTCTATTTCCCAATTTTTGTGAAAAATGAGTTTCTATCCTCTAAACCTCTAAAACCCTTGTTTTGGTTAATCTTACTATCTTTCTCATAATGCTAATGGGCCTTAAATCACACCCTACACTTACTATTGCTATCTCAAGCCCAATAACTCTCCTAACTCATCAACTTATATCAAGGTTGTCAAACTCGCGAGTCTACTCAGACTCGTAAAGGGTCTGTAGACTCGACTCGCAGACTCGACTCGTAAACTCGTACGAGTCTATGGAAAATTAAAAATTACTTTGAAAAATTTGTAAGTGACCCATATATGACACACTCTTATATTTTTAAACTTGTAAATTCCTCATATATGACACAAATATATATAATAGAACACTTATTAAAATTAAAACTTAAATGTCATACTTCATAACAAATTTGTTAGCAAAAAAAAATTGCCAATAAAACGAAAAAAATAACAAAGTATGTAGTTAAAGACTTAAAGTACTAATATCTTGTCAATTGGCTACTACATAAAGCAAAAAAAAAAAACATATATGCTAATCGCTTCAAACATCGAAAGCTCTAGTAAAATCATCACCACCAATACCATCACCATCTTCTTCATCGGTATCTTGAGAATCATCATCAAACTCTACTCTAGATAAAACATCTTCTTAATCATTAGCCAATGTTAGATTTCTTGAAGTTCCACTTCCACCTAATTCAATATTTCCACCACCACCACTTCGCAACATTCGTAACAACAACATTAGCTTCCACAATATTATTAATAATAACATCATCTTGCTTAACATTAAATTCAATTTGCATATTTTCTTCATTAAGATCTTCATTTATCCATTCATAATCTAAATGAATATCTTTTAAATGAAATACCAACACTCTTCGCTTTTTCTTTTCTACTTTTCAATTTCAAATTGCACATGAAATCAATTAAATTGTTTTTTATGCAACATATTTTTTCTCTTGGAATGAACTTGCAAAGCAAATAACAATTCAACTCAATGTTTCTAAAAAAATAAAAATTAAATTTATAAACAAACAAATAATAATTCATTACCATTTCAAAGGAACTCCAATTTCGTTCACAACCATATGAGCTACAAGCTAACCTTCGAACACAATTTGCAAACCTCTTTGATTTTGGAGTCATATCTCCATGAAAATACCGTACAAGAGACTAGGAGAGATACTTTCTAATTCATGTACAAGCAAAACAAAATATCGGTTTTTTAAAAAAATAAAAGAATTTTTTTTTGAGAATTTGGGCCTTTTTTGGTTTACAAAAACAATAATAAAAAAAAATACTGATAGACTCGTAAACTCGTGATAGACTCGTGAGTCTATACGAGTCTGTGCGAGTCTACTCGAGTCTACTTGAGTCTATCAAAAAACGATTCTATGCGCGAGTCTACTCGTTTATGCTTCCTACACTCGTAAACTCGTACGAGTTTACGAGTCTACCCGCGAGTTTGACAACCATGACTTATATTATTTACTATAAAAACCCAATAAATAACACCAATATCACATAAGCACCTAATTAACACCTAATTAGTAAAATAAAACACATAGCATAACATGACATAATTAAATAAAATACACAAACTAAAAACGGGCGTTACAACTCTCCCACACTTAGAATATTTTCGTCCTCAAAAATTACCTCAAACAAATAACTCGGGATACGACTCGCGCATCTTGCTCTCCAATTCCCACGTCAAACTTTCACCGGTAGCACCCGACCAAACGACCTTCACCAAAGCAATCTCTTTGCCTCTAAGTGTCTTCGTCTCGCAATCCTCAATCCTTATAGGCATAGTCTCCACCGTGAGATTATCTCGCACTTGCACATCGTCCATATGAATCACATGCGAAGGATTCGAAACATACTTCCGAAGTTGCGACACATGAAACACGTCATGCAAATTCAAAAGATTAGGCGGTAAGGCCACTCTATACGCCACATTACCAACTATCTCGGAAATCTAGTATGGTCCGATAAAACGAGGAGTTAGCTTCTTCGACTTCAAGGCTCTTCCCACCCTAGTTGTTGGCGTAACTCTTAAAAATACATGATCACCAGCTTGGAACTCCAAATCCTACCTTCTCTTGTCATGGTTACTCTTCTGCCTACTTTGTGAAGTCTTCATTTTCTCCCGAATCAACTTAACCTTCTCGGTAGTCGCTCAAACAATCTCAGGTCCAAGTACTACACTCTCACCAGATTCATGCCAACACAACGGAGTCCTACACCTCCGACCATAGAACGCTTCAAAAGGTGCCATACCAATACTCGAATGGTAACTATTGTTGTATGTGAACTCGATTAATGGAAGATAAGTATCCCACGTACCTCCCTGTTCAATAACACAAGATCTCAACAAATCTTCTAAAGATTGAATCGTCCTCTCCGATTGACCATCTGTCTGAGGATGATACGCCGAACTTAACCTCAACTTAGAACCCAATGCCTCTTGCAAACTCTTCCAAAAATCTGAAGTGAACCTCAGATCTCTATCTGAAACAATACACAAAGGAACACCATGCAACTTCATAATCACCTGGACGTAAATCTCCGCCAACCTCGAAACCGGATAAGTGATGTTAATAGGTATGAAATGAGCCGACTTCGTAAGCCTATCAACAATCACCCAAATTGAATCATGTCCTCTCACGGTACTTGGCAAACCCGTCACAAAGTCCATAGAAATGCTATCCCATTTCCATTCAAGAACTTCTAAAGGTTGCATTAAACCAGCAGGCTTCTGATGTTCGACCTTCGACTTTTGACAAGTCAAACATGCATACACAAACTGAGCTATGTCACGCTTCATTCCAGGCCACCAAAATAAATTCTTCAAATCTTGGTACATCTTTGTAGCTCCAGGATGAATACTCAGATTACTCTTATGACCTTCCTCAAGAATAGCTCTTTTCAAATCCATATCATCAGGAATACAAATCCGATCACGGAACCTCAACACACCGTGTGCATCCAACTTGAAATCACCATTTTCAACTTGGTCGACTCCAACCATCGAATCAACTAATCTCACATTCAACTTCTGGGCTTCTCTGATACTATCCAGAAAATCATTGTTAATCTTCAATGTAACACCCCATTTCTACCCGACAATTATAATGCGGAAAATATCAGAGTATTTAAAAATTTCTCGACAAACAAATGAGGCGTCACATATTCACTTCAACAGTAAATCACTTCATCGCATTTAGCGGATACATAGCACTTTCTAAAACAGAATAACTTCTTTTATTAATAAAATAGCGGAGTCAAGATTCTCAATTTCCGAATCAAGTAACATCTTTATCACATAAACAACATCATATTAATAAAGCAACTTCACTTAATATATCATTCTAATAAACCAGGATAGTCACAATAAACAACAACATCATAAATATTACAAATCGTCCCCCCGAGTGCTACGTATCAGAGCGACAACCGACTCAATTAACGGCAACTAAATCTTCATACCCGGACACCTGCACGTTACCAATATAAAGGCAACGGCGAACAAGAGAAAAGGGTGAGATATCAAATCATATAAGTGAGCGCATGATAATTTGTATATTAGGAATTAGGCATATATAATTATCACATCGCAAGTATTAATATCGCCATACACTTCATACTTTCACCAACTCACAAATCTCACGTACTTTTCATCACACCACAAGTCACGACACTTCATATTCACATCAATTATATATGAATCACAAGTATAAATCACAATTCCAATCCCAAAACGTCATAGCATATAAGTCATACATCTAGTCATAAAACATCACATAAACATCTAAACACAAAACATCACATATAAGTCACACCAGACATATTCAGTTAATCGCATTCACAAATATTAATATCATCATACTAATAATAAAATCATCAATTCACATCTTCACATACTTCCATCATTTAACAAGTCATGGAATACAATCACGATATAGTCACAAAACGTCATAACTATGATCACATAAGACACATGGGACATGACTCATGTATATGCATGTGGTACCAATCGGAGCTTCAGCCCCCGTCACCAATTGCCCGAATCTGAGGCACAAGGCATAAGCCTTCGTCACTAATTTGCCAATCCAGGCCGTCACAGAGTATGCATATGAAATGTGACTCGACAAACAAGACAACACAGCATACTCATCACCATCACATATCGTCATGAGGCATAAGCCTATATCACAATTAATTACCATTATATGAGGTAATTCACGTCACCATAATATTTCATCTTCACTAAGTCACAAAATTATCATCACGAATATATACAACATCACGTATTACCATTCATCACAAACATCGCCAAGTTTCGACACATCACGACAAACATATAACTTCACATATTAACGAAATCATTACAACAAATAGACACATTAAGTCAAGTCAAATTAGTCTTATAATCCTCCATAGGTTAGTCTTTAAATTAACTCGCTAATCCATTATCAATTAACCAGAATTATTCACCTAATAATCTCTAATTAATCGGGTATATCCTGCGTCACTACCGGTTATCTAATTTCCGGTTAAATCCTTAATATTCACAACTTTTACGAATTTTCGGTTTATACTCCCAAGTCACTAAAAACACAGCTCAACCGGTTAATTCGGATACAATTCTATTCTTTACCGGTTATTTGATTCGTTCGGTTAAATTCTCAAGATACCGTTATTTACCGACAAACCGAATAATTAATCTAAGTCTAAATATTTTCTAATTAAATAGACTAATTGAAATTAATTCACTATTAATTTAATCAACTCATTAATGTCTCAATATAAGAATTCAATTCACTATTTCATTTATATTTCTAACATCTAATGTTCAATTACATAATTCACTACTTTAATTAATCAACTATTAAATTATAATGACAAACATAAACCACCTCTTTAAGTTATCAATTGTAGTTGTTTCACTCATGTCTTTGCAACTCACTAGCAAGAAACCAACCAAGTATTTATATTTAAATTTATTGAACATTATTCAATCATTAATTAATCGACTGATTAACATCATAATTTCAACAAAAGAACACCACCACGTTAATGTACTACTTAAACTAAGCTACCACGTCAATTTTCATCAAATTCCGGACAACTAATTATACCGCTTAATTTGTCTATTTCGATCAAACGAGACTGTTTTGCATTTGTTAAACAATTCTGCTAATTATTCCTCAGTTTACTAAATTAACAAACTTATTACATAATTACTATTATTCTAAATCTATAATATATTTATATTATTAAAATAATGTTATTAACAAAATGAAACAAAACCAGGAAAAAGATACAGCACACCAAAATGAAATGTGATGTAGCCACATTGAAACGGAAAAGAAGAAAAAAATAGAAACTAAGGGTTTCCGTACGACACCCTCATCACCAGCAAGGCTGTCCGTCAATGGATTTCAATGCCATGGTTTGTTTCGTACAGTAATCTCTTTTTAATTTCCAGAAAGCAATTTCAAACAAGTAATAGATTTCATCACATCAACTCAAAATTCTATTACTCATGTTATAAATTCATAATTTCCAGCGAGAATTAACATAAGCAAATGCAATAAACTAAATCCTTAATCCCCAACATACAAGGTTGCATAAGCCCCATTATAAGAAAAGAATCCCACCCTTACCTTGGATTGAGTGCAGCTCTAAGAAAATTCAATGGAATTTTTGAGAAAAATTACACTTTAGAGCAACACTTTTGGATCCCCTTTCTCCTCTTCACAAACCCTAGCCTCCACATCTTTTCCTTTTCACGGTTCAGGCTGTTCTAGTTTTTGTTTTTAAAAGAAATGTTACTACTACTACTTCTAAGTAGTAAATTTAAATGGATCTAATAAAATACACCCCTTAATTGTTTAATAACACCACAAATAAGCCCAATATTATTTCTACCCTTATAATAAATATAACACATTCACTTTTATTCCATAAAAATAATATCCGATTATTTTAATATACCAACTTACTACTCAATGTCTCATATTTCCGGTCTAATCTCAATTACTCGGAAAATTCCCAAAACTTCAAATATTATTCCAATAATATTTCTAATACTGAAAATACCAAAACTTTTGGTTAAATATCGATCCGCTATCCCGAACTAATACCGACTAAATCGTCTCAAAATACGAAAACTTCACTAAACACTCCGAACGTCTAGATTAAGCGAATAATTGAATTTCCGGGCGTTACAACTCTCCCCCACTTAGAATATTTTCGTCCTCGAAAATCTACTTGACAACACCATCGCAACCAAATCTCGTATCCAATTCTCAAATCTCTAAATCACACTTGGTAACACTTCAATCACTACTTCTTCGTCACAAAAAAATTATCCCACAAAACACATTACTATTCTTACCAGATTCACAATAATCTACGACCCAATTCAGCATCCTGACTCATCGCACTTAGTCCAACAGTCTATCAATCCAAACATTAAGATAACTCCACTTCACAGTCTTCTGACATATCGTCCCTCACTTCTTACAAGTTGTATAACAATAGTGTAATGCAATGCTTCCGCTGCACAACTCTGATAATTCTTCTTTAAGCCAATGCCTTGTTAAAACTCCGTCAACTGTAGTGTTCATAAATTTTCAATCCAACACGGACTTTCCTTAATAATCATTTTCACATCGTTGTTTCACTGTTACTTCCAAATCTTTGCCTTGCGACATTCGCTTGTACAATACTCACTACTCCGAATTGTTCATTTCGTCAAACTCTTACTCAACCACTCCTCTTATCAAGATACACAAGCTGGTGAGCGACTACCTTCACAATGTAACATCAATACTTTTTCTCTACTATTAAGATAGAAAGACAGATCTATAACATTCAGTACGATTGTCATCTACCATTAACAATGGATTGAGGGTGATCAGTTCCCCAATTTGTCATTTAGTATTCGACAACCATAGTGGAGTATAAACCGTCGTTACTTCGTAATAGCGTCATCTCTGAATTTTCACTCAAATCCATTAACACGTCATAATCCAATGATTCACCTTGGGTTTTTACAATACCCACAACTTCCTACTCGTTATATCTTGTCGATGAGACACCAACGTCCAAGCATATTACAAAATCTGCTTCGTAGTCACTTAGCATCACACAATCGTCAAACGTCTTTCCATCTCCAAAATTACTTCTATACTCGTACTTCACAATTCATCTCATTATCTTTCCAACGCTTCGAACGGAGCTAAAATCGGATATCCGGAACTCAAGTTATGAAATTTTAAAGTTTCACAATGATTCTGAATTTTCTGCGACTTGCTTACGGAGATCCTACTCCGAAACTCACTTTTCTCCGACTCAAACACATCCCAAACAACCTCTAGCATAACTCCTTATAACTCGAGAGATGCATTCTTTCATCGAAATTCCAATCTTGATATCACGGAGACTGCAATTCTTTTTACAGCTACGCGTGTCCTCGAGTTTCCAACTCGAACTCGCGATTCACAACTCCAAGCATCAACCACATCCGACAGTTACTTATGCGAGTCCAACATAAAGCCCACTGCAACTTCATTACACTATCACTTTTCAAACATCGGCATTTCACACAAAGGTAACTCGCACCGACAACTTCACAGTCCTCAAACGTGTTGAACACCGTAACTCTCTAAATTTTGCTTCTCAAAATCATTCTTAACTTGACGTCACCTTCGAATCCAGATAACATCCAAAACTCTCAACACCGCTTGCACCGTCGCTTGTTAACAGCATACCAGACTATCTCTTACAACAGAAACCTCTTCGATAAGCAAGGCTTCTCCCCCACTTATCATCAACCCAATTCCTGAAATTAAAACAAACAAGTACCGACAGTGTTCACACATTGTCGCGTACCAAGGGATAGACAACAATTAGACAACATTGGCCGGACAGACCAACCAGGCTCTGATACCACTAATGTAACACCCCATTTCTACCCGACAATTATAATGCGGAAAATATCAGAGTATTTAAAAATTTCTCGACAAACAAATGAGGCGTCACATATTCACTTCAACAGTAAATCACTTCATCGCATTTAGCGGATACATAGCACTTTCTAAAACAGAATAACTTCTTTTATTAATAAAATAGCGGAGTCAAGATTCTCAATTTCCGAATCAAGTAACATCTTTATCACATAAACAACATCATATTAATAAAGCAACTTCACTTAATATATCATTCTAATAAACCAGGATAGTCACAATAAACAACAACATCATAAATATTACAAATCGTCCCCCCGAGTGCTACGTATCAGAGCGACAACCGACTCAATTAACGGCAACTAAATCTTCATACCCGGACACCTGCACGTTACCAATATAAAGGCAACGGCGAACAAGAGAAAAGGGTGAGATATCAAATCATATAAGTGAGCGCATGATAATTTGTATATTAGGAATTAGGCATATATAATTATCACATCGCAAGTATTAATATCGCCATACACTTCATACTTTCACCAACTCACAAATCTCACGTACTTTTCATCACACCACAAGTCACGACACTTCATATTCACATCAATTATATATGAATCACAAGTATAAATCACAATTCCAATCCCAAAACGTCATAGCATATAAGTCATACATCTAGTCATAAAACATCACATAAACATCTAAACACAAAACATCACATATAAGTCACACCAGACATATTCAGTTAATCGCATTCACAAATATTAATATCATCATACTAATAATAAAATCATCAATTCACATCTTCACATACTTCCATCATTTAACAAGTCATGGAATACAATCACGATATAGTCACAAAACGTCATAACTATGATCACATAAGACACATGGGACATGACTCATGTATATGCATGTGGTACCAATCGGAGCTTCAGCCCCCGTCACCAATTGCCCGAATCTGAGGCACAAGGCATAAGCCTTCGTCACTAATTTGCCAATCCAGGCCGTCACAGAGTATGCATATGAAATGTGACTCGACAAACAAGACAACACAGCATACTCATCACCATCACATATCGTCATGAGGCATAAGCCTATATCACAATTAATTACCATTATATGAGGTAATTCACGTCACCATAATATTTCATCTTCACTAAGTCACAAAATTATCATCACGAATATATACAACATCACGTATTACCATTCATCACAAACATCGCCAAGTTTCGACACATCACGACAAACATATAACTTCACATATTAACAAAATCATTACAACAAATAGACACATTAAGTCAAGTCAAATTAGTCTTATAATCCTCCATAGGTTAGTCTTTAAATTAACTCGCTAATCCATTATCAATTAACCAGAATTATTCACCTAATAATCTCTAATTAATCGGGTATATCCTGCGTCACTACCGGTTATCTAATTTCCGGTTAAATCCTTAATATTCACAACTTTTACGAATTTTCGGTTTATACTCCCAAGTCACTAAAAACACAGCTCAACCGGTTAATTCGGATACAATTCTATTCTTTACCGGTTATTTGATTCGTTCGGTTAAATTCTCAAGATACCGTTATTTACCGACAAACCGAATAATTAATCTAAGTCTAAATATTTTCTAATTAAATAGACTAATTGAAATTAATTCACTATTAATTTAATCAACTCATTAATGTCTCAATATAAGAATTCAATTCACTATTTCATTTATATTTCTAACATCTAATGTTCAATTACATAATTCACTACTTTAATTAATCAACTATTAAATTATAATGACAAACATAAACCACCTCTTTAAGTTATCAATTGTAGTTGTTTCACTCATGTCTTTGCAACTCACTAGCAAGAAACCAACCAAGTATTTATATTTAAATTTATTGAACATTATTCAATCATTAATTAATCGACTGATTAACATCATAATTTCAACAAAAGAACACCACCACGTTAATGTACTACTTAAACTAAGCTACCACGTCAATTTTCATCAAATTCCGGACAACTAATTATACCGCTTAATTTGTCTATTTCGATCAAACGAGACTGTTTTGCATTTGTTAAACAATTCTGCTAATTATTCCTCAGTTTACTAAATTAACAAACTTATTACATAATTACTATTATTCTAAATCTATAATATATTTATATTATTAAAATAATGTTATTAACAAAATGAAACAAAACCAGGAAAAAGATACAGCACACCAAAATGAAATGTGATGTAGCCACATTGAAACGGAAAAGAAGAAAAAAATAGAAACTAAGGGTTTCCGTACGACACCCTCATCACCAGCAAGGCTGTCCGTCAATGGATTTCAATGCCATGGTTTGTTTCGTACAGTAATCTCTTTTTAATTTCCAGAAAGCAATTTCAAACAAGTAATAGATTTCATCACATCAACTCAAAATTCTATTACTCATGTTATAAATTCATAATTTCCAGCGAGAATTAACATAAGCAAATGCAATAAACTAAATCCTTAATCCCCAACATACAAGGTTGCATAAGCCCCATTATAAGAAAAGAATCCCACCCTTACCTTGGATTGAGTGCAGCTCTAAGAAAATTCAATGGAATTTTTGAGAAAAATTACACTTTAGAGCAACACTTTTGGATCCCCTTTCTCCTCTTCACAAACCCTAGCCTCCACATCTTTTCCTTTTCACGGTTCAGGCTGTTCTAGTTTTTGTTTTTAAAAGAAATGTTACTACTACTACTTCTAAGTAGTAAATTTAAATGGATCTAATAAAATACACCCCTTAATTGTTTAATAACACCACAAATAAGCCCAATATTATTTCTACCCTTATAATAAATATAACACATTCACTTTTATTCCATAAAAATAATATCCGATTATTTTAATATACCAACTTACTACTCAATGTCTCATATTTCCGGTCTAATCTCAATTACTCGGAAAATTCCCAAAACTTCAAATATTATTCCAATAATATTTCTAATACTGAAAATACCAAAACTTTTGGTTAAATATCGATCCGCTATCCCGAACTAATACCGACTAAATCGTCTCAAAATACGAAAACTTCACTAAACACTCCGAACGTCTAGATTAAGCGAATAATTGAATTTCCGGGCGTTACATTCAACATACCCAATCGAACACTCTTAGGGGTCACTTCACACACCAAACTCATATCTCAGAATTGCTCAATTAATTCTAACTCCTTAACCATCATTACCGACATATGCAAAGTCTTGCGACTCAAAGCATCGACAATAACATTATCCTTTCCTGGATGATAATTCAAATTGAAATCATAGTCCTTCAACAGTTCTAACCACCTTCGTTGTCTCATATTTAATGCCTTTTGATCAAACAAATACTTAAAGCTCTGATGGTAACTAAATACCTCAAATCTAGAACCATAAAGATAATGCCTCCTGTCATACCCCAAAATTTGCCCATCATATTTTTATGCTCAAGCTTATTCGAATATCAGAAGCTCAAGACTTGATTGACTGTACACTCTCCTAAACAACAACCCTCAAGCTAGGGTTTCGATTTCTTCAGAGAAAAATCAAGTTTTGATAACCCAAGTGGACCTCATAACCTCTCATATGATTCAAAGAAACTCTATGCCAAATTTCAAGCCCTAATTCAAAGGATAGCTCAGTCAATGGCCCAAACGATCAATAATAGACTGGTTAACCTAAAAGTTAACTGTGGTCAAAGCAAAGTCAAAACTCCTGATTTTTTGTCAAGATCTTCATGTTGAAGTATCATTCACCATTTGATCAAGAATTGATCATGGTTCATCAAGGAAAGATCAAAAATCAACAAATCAAAAAGTTTCTAAATTAGGAGAAAGTCAACTAAACTTTGACCAGCCATAACTCCTACATGGAACATCAGAAATTTTCCATCCAAAGCTCATTTTGAAGGAAATTGAATTCTCTACAAATATGTCTCTCACATGCCAAGTCTAAAAATGCTTCATTTGAGAGATATGGACCAAAACATTATAGGTCCTTTTCAAAAGTCAACAAAAAGACACTTTTTTCAAAAGGACATAAAATGAGCATGGAAAATAATTTTGATATGAGACCAAAGACACTGGTTAGAGGACTCCCTAAGGTTTTTAAAAAGTCCAAGAGCTTGAAAAAATGTTGAAGTATGAGGAAATGGCAAGGTGCACAAGTTCACCTATTTTCAAGGGCATGTATGAAGAGAAAAGGTTCAAAACTCCAAATATTTCCAAATGGGCCTATTTTCTTTCCATACATTCTTTATCCTAGGCCCATGCACGCCCCAAAACAAGAGACTTTTATTTTTTATTGTTTTATTAATTATTTTATGGTTTTTAATCATTTTAAATCATAAATTAATTATATAAAATAGTAATGACACGAAAGATTTTATTTTGGTTTATTTTTGTGAATCCAATATTCAATTTAATACATGGACAAGGTGATTGGAGAAGATTGATCAAAAATAGAAATATTAAGATTTGATTTTCAATCAAAAAATTTGCATATTTCCATATCATAAAAAGATTGAATTTCTCTCCAAATATTTAACCTAATCTCCTCTCTATATATATCAAAACCTAAACAAACAAGGGAGGACGAAAAAAAGAGGAAGGAGAAGCCAATAATTAGGGTTTTCAAATCTCAAAAACTCATAAAAAACTAGGGCAAAAAGAATCTCTTCGTGCAGCCACTCCAAAACCGCTTCATCCATCCATTCATGCTTCTGAGGTATAGTAGGGTACGGAAGGATCATTATCCACGGCCAGAATTCAGTGAGTCACACCATACATGAACTTGTTTTTGCATCTTTTTGTATCAATCTTATTTCATTTATTTAGTGTGTTGTGATTAAAACTAACCATGCTAACGAGTTCCTGTGGTCTATTAGAACAGCTTAGACGTACTAGATGAAAGCTTCGAGCCATGGATCAATACATGCCATTGTTAGGGTTTCGATGATGAAGCTTTCGTTTTCCATGTTACGAGCGTTCCCGGACCCAAACGAAGGCCCTAATCAGTTCATGGCATCTTGATTATAAGATCTGGGCACTTAGTTTAATCGTTGTTATCCTTTTTCGTTGTTTTTAAAAGTTGCAGAAAATCGTAATAAGATCCGCAGCAAAAGTCGCAGGTGAAAGCGAAAGTAAATCCGCAGGAAAATGATGAAGATGACGATGAACAGTTCTTGGGGCAATGGATTCGTACGCGTGGCTCTTCTGGTCTCTCCCTCATTGGACAGTCAGCCATGCCTCTCTCTCTTTCCATGCGTGCAAGGCCATGATTGGTTGGTCAGCTTTTTCAACCACACAACTCGTTTCTCATTGGCTCATGCGGGAACAGGAGGGCCCCACGTTGAATGTTTCATTGACTTGGTCCTTTTTGTTTCTATTTTATATATAATTTCTTCCAAGCAAATTAATTATGACTAACTAATGTAGCTGGAATGGCAAAGGGGATGATTGTGTGACGTACAGGACTGGGGTTCGATCCCCAGGGTTCTACAATTTTATTTTTCAATTATATATGACATCGATCCAGTGTGTACCACGCATGGGCCATCACCATACGCCCTCTGATCTCCTCCACCAGATCTCCACCATGACCACATCTGACGGACCAGAGCGCATGCCTATCATAGACCTTCACCAACGCATCACATCTGATCACACAGCTAATTATTCTTTAATTTATTTATTTATTTTAATTACATACTACTTATTTATTTCTTTTCTAAACCCTTTTTATTTAAAAATACTTAAACCATATTTTATTTATTGAAATAAATATTTTCATACCTCTTTAAATTTTAATCGAACTTTCAATTTTTTTTTAATTTATTCACTTTTCGTGTTTAAATCCGTTGTTATAAACCATGATTTTATTTTTTTGGCATACTATGTTTCATCATGACTACTATTCATTGTTCTCCCCTAACCCTAAAAATTCCGCTACTGGTAGATGTTGCCCATTAACTCAAGGGTTTGCCTTTTGCCATGCCTTTTTTATTTGCTTGTCTAAATTATTACCATCTGTTGCATTATAACTATTGAGATCTTTAATGCACTAAAATTTCTCTTCTTCATGGCTAATTTTCAGGGTTACCCCAGGATCATTCAGCCGCGCGCCCCGCCATTCCTAAAAAGCTAAGTTTCTATTTAACGTCATTTTATTTTTCTTTTTGCCTTTTGAATTAAAATAGGGTTTGCCTCCCTAGTTAATGAATCTTTAATACATTAACCCTTATTTATTTTTCCTCTTAATTTGTAGAGTTGATCAAGGGTTCGAGGAAGATCAAGGCTCAAGATAATTATTCATCCCTCTTATTTTTTCCGTCTTTTAATTTCCCCCATTCCCGCAGGTGTTTATTGTAATAGCGTAGGACTTTATATTTTTCTGCCTTTTATTTCTGCTTTTATTTGATTTAACTGCGTGGTTAGTAATCTTAGGGAGTGCAAGCCTTGAACCGAATTAGATCACTAATTACAAGATAAAATATCTGAATTAACCACTTGATTGTGCCACACACGCACCTTTAGGGTGATCCCTCTGGTTGCCTTGTTGCCTTATTATTTGCTGCCTTGTTGCCTTAATTCTGTTGCCTAATAATAGTCAAAGTCCCTCGATTCCGAGGATACCTAAAGCAAATGTTGCCTTTAAAGTTATTGAAACTCCCTCGAGGTTGCCTTATGAAAATAATTGTCCCTATTGCTAAGGTATCCTCGCATGATGCCTAAAGATATTAAATGACTATTTTATCCTTCCCTTAGACTACCTGCCCTCTTTATGGCATGGGACAGTCTTATGGCGAACGATACTCTCGATGACCCTTAAAATATCCAATTGAAAGACTTCCTGCCCTCTCATGGTATGGATAGACCCTTTCGCCTGAAAAGCTAAAAGAACGATTTTTAAAACTTAGGGTAGTTGCTATTAATTGATTGCTCTTTTTAAAAATTCAAATTCAAATTCAAATTCTTTTTCCCACTTCTTTTTTTTCAAAGAATATTTTCAAAAAGACTATGCTTATTTACAAGCTAAAGTTCTTCTTCAAAATCTTTTCTTTTCACACCTCCTTTTCAACATTTTAAACAAAGTGAGCTAAGCAATTAAGAGCCCATGGATAACCATGGATGCAAAGGGTGCTTTTTTAACCTTCCCTTTGTATAACTTACCCCCCGAACTCAATCTCTTTTTAAAAGGTCTTTCCTGTTCTTTTAGCCTTTCCGATATTTGGATAAAATAAAAGTCGGTGGCGACTCTTGCTTACCGCAACATTTTCAAATATTAAAAGTCAGTTCACCGTATTACAGAACTGGCGACTCTGCTGGGGAAAAATTCGATAAAAGAGGGGTTACCTTAAAGTTTAAGATTCACTTTAAAATTGTTTGATTTGTTTGCTTTATATTTATGGGCCTGTTTAGGTTTACTTGTGTGAAAGATCCTACACCCGGATCTAGTGTACCTTAGGTATGTGGCATTAGACCAGGGAGGTTGTACGACATGTATCGTTATGGTTGAACTGGTGGCCACCGTTAGTGCGACGCTTTGGTTTGTCCTGATGGCCCTTGAATATGATCGAGGAGACGTTTGGCTACTGCGTGGTGTCATAAGCACTAATTCGCCCTTAGAACCTTAGTTGAACTTGACTTTGGCCTATAGGAAGTAGCGAGATGGCTGGCTTTGGATTCCTGACTGAAGCCGGTTGATACTCGATGCTACACTCATTGAGATTGGACTCAAGGGATGCTTTTGGCTGGCCGATTGTGCGCTATGTTGAGACAATGCCCACGAGAAAGATCAGGGATATGAGCACCATAGAACCCGATCTTTATCTAGGACAGGTTGAACCAACTAAACTTTAGTGGGGAGGGTACTTACCTACGAATTTCAAGCAAGCCTCTAAACCTAAGGGCACTTGTGTGACTTGTTTGTGTTTGCTACTAACCTCTGTTTCCTTGCAGGTTTTTGTTAAAGTACTTGTTTGCCCTCACTATTCTATGCTGTGCCTAATGAGCTGCATTCACATAACATACTAACTGTTGTTTCCTTGCAGGTTTTGTTAAAGGACGTGTTTACCCTTACTATCTCACACTTTGTCTAATGAACTGCATCCGCATAACATCATGACATCATGACATCATAAGCATAACATGATTTAACTAACCCTTTCAAGGATCTTAGGGATTTAGGGCGCACAATTTCAGGTACCTCTATCAAAGGTTGATCTCCCAATCAAGGGGCAAGAGGATTTATTTTCCTCTGGCCACATATCTTCCAATTCAAAGACACAGTACCTATCAAAGGGCGAGAGGATTTATTTTCCTCTAGCCATATACTTTCAAATTCAGAAGTATCCCGAATCAGAGGCGATGACCCACTCGATATGGTGAGCTCGATTCTCAAAGAAAGACGTTCCAAGACAAAGTTCAGATTTCTTCAGACAAAGGCGCGACCAAATCATTTTTTAATGTTGCTAACTAAATTCCTAATGATCCTTGAAAATATTGCATTTGCATCCATAACATCGCATAACAGGTTTCTCACAACGGGTATCTCATCCTCTCTTGTTGTTTACTTCAGCATAAGTGGATTTCGAGCAATCAGTCAAACACCTCCAGGTTCGGAATACCCGATCCCAGACTTTGATTCTGAACTCACCCAAGGGGCAAGAAGAATTGAAGGCACTCCTATTCTTGGGGTACAATTACAATGCAAGATGCGCTTATTATTCGAACAATCCTGGTTATGGTCTAAAGGATGGTAGACCGTTGAAGCGTGCGATTAAAGATTTAATCATGACACTCAAATCAGAAAAGACCACGACAATGAAGTCACAACAACTGAGTCACGACAACAAAGTCACGACGACAAAGTCACGACAACTGAGTCACGATAATGGAATCACGACAACTGAGTCACGATAATGGAATCACGACAACGAAGTCACGACAACTGAGTCACGATAATGGAATCACGACAACTGAGTCACGATAATGGAATCACGACAACGAAGTCACAACAACTGAGTCACGATAATGGAATCACGACAACTGAGTCACGATAATGGAATCACGACAACGAAGTCACGACAACTGAGTCACGATAATGGAATCACGACAACTGAGTCACAACAATCAATTCACTCATATGATCCAGATGCTCAGGGAAATCGAGCCAACGAATTCTAACACCACCCTCCTGAAACCCCTGTGGTGATCACCGCTCCTATGCCTAGTCATGACAAGATTGATTGACGTCTCGACGGACGAACTTTTGGATCATTAGATCTACTTTCGTTTGCAAGTATCCTTTCTGTTTGTTTAAACATTTGACTCATGATAGACATTATTTGTCTTAATAATCATCATCAGTGCATTGCATATGTTTGTCTTGAATAATTTATTTCGCTATCACTCATTTCAAATTATGTCTTTACTTTGCATATGCTTTATGATACTCAACTCCTGCTAAGCTATAGGCCTTTTAAGGGAGGATGACGAAAATAATACCGCAACCTTATACAATATGCTTTTGAACGGACTATGTTGACGATGTACAGGCATTGTTTCAATTCCTAAACAGTGGAGATATAAGGATGTTAATCCCTCATTAACCCCTTTGAGCCTAAGAAGTAGAAGTTTCTTTCTTGTGCTAATTAAAACCCTTGATCATAACCTGGGGCAGGGTAGTTCTCAGATAATTTGGTTGTGCATTCTATTTTAAGAGAATCATTCAGTATACCTTTCAACAAAGGTTTCAATCACAAGCGTTCATCCGCACACATCAAAGAAGTGTTGGAGATGTCAATCAAAAGACAATGACGGTTCATCAATCATCAAACAAGGCAGTCAATATCTTTCAAAGAGAAAAAAAATGGAAAAAACATATATACAAAGAAAAGCCTGCTAAGTCAAAAATCAAAAGAAGACTTAGGCAAAAATCAAGGCGTCCCGCTGACTGTAAGCTCAAAAGAGACAGTTCAGGCGAAAGTTAGGGATATCAAAAAGATGAAAAAAAGAAGTCAATAAATTCTTGAACAACTCAAAGTTGTGACTACCAAAAGGAAGAAGTGACTGCCATCTCAAAAGTTCTCTCTGCTTGTGAACCATCATCATTATCAAAGGTGCAAATCCAAAAGTCTCTTGGAACCTGAATGCATAAGTTGAATCAACTGAGCTTAGGATTGAAGATAATCATGAAGAGGTGTGGGTACAATCAAATTTTGAGCCTTTATCCTTTGTTTCTTAAACCGTGAACCAAGCCACGTTACAACCCTTGAAAGTCCTAATTGAAGCATGGTTAGTTCGAAAGCATACTGTCACCGAAAGGTATCCCGACTCCTTAAGGTTTACTACAAATGTTAAGTTGATATCCTGTTTTTTACAAACATCATGTTTTTATAAATATCATGATTTTACATCTCCAGTTTTAATGTTTTTCAAAAACTCAAGACAGACGTATGCATTGCATCTCATGAATTCATTATTAAACATATTCTACTACATAATTTCAAAATGTTAGCATCAGAATAAACTTGCACAGGGTATGGCTAATGACTGAAGGTTATCCCGACAAACAAAATTACTCCAAGAAGCCATGTCTCTTACGTATACAAGGGGCATGACATGTTTTGTCCGATCAATCTGGGGCAATCAAGTCAAGATTCCGAGAATCTCTCATGGATGCTCGAACAATCAGGGGCATGCATCCAAGTATATCTAAAGCTACTCCCCAATCAACGTGAGACATTGTCATGAGCCTATGATTACTGGGGGCATATCGCCCATAGTAAACATCTCATAAAGTCCTCGCGAGGCGAATCTTTCCAAAGTTCCTGCTAACTGAGGCAAATCTATGCAAGAACAGTTTAACATCTTGATCAATACTCAGCGGTGTGTCCTAATCAAATCCATGAATGGTAGTTACTATAATACTGGGGGCAATGTTCAAGGCATCCATGCCTTCCCACAGATCTACGTTCATAAGATCATATCCCCACAGAGTAATCATTAAGAAGATATCTTTAAACATACTCGTCCCGACAAAGACATGGCTCCCCAACAGAGCTTACATCTTCAACACTACCGGTCATCCAACATGTTTCTCTTCTCCAACATTGTTTATTAATATCTCTAAATCAGGGTACATCAAACTACTGATCATCCCCAAGCAGAAACCATAAATCCCCAGCTGAGCATCTTCAAGACAAGATCAGACAATAAAATCACAAGGATATAGAGATTTATTTTCTCAATCAAGACAACATAAATCATACTCACATGTCATAAACATACTCATACAAGTGCATACATATTCATACATAATACATAATGCATCGCGACAAGTGCGTACATAACATGCGAGGTTCTCATTTATTTTGAGAATCCCGTCACATAAACGCATTACATGCATCATGACATGGCATAAAAAAACTAACTTTACCTTTTTCAGGTTACTGCTGCAGTCAAATAAACATGATCCACCTTTAGATCTAAGTCGATACCTTGGACGGTTCCTTAATGATCTACCTTTGGAGTTAAGTCGATACCTTGGACGGTTCCTTAATGATCCACCTTCAGAGTTAAGTCGATACCTTGGACGGTTCCTTAACAATCTACCTTTAGATCTAAGTCGATACCTTGGACGGTTCCCTAATGATCTACTTTTGGAGTTAAGTCGATACCTTGGACGGTTCCTTAATGATCCACCTTCAGAGTTAAGTTGATACTTTGGACGGTTCCTTAACAATCTACCTTTAGATCTAAGTCGATACCTTGGACGGTTCCTTAATGATCTACCTTTGGAGTTAAGTCGATACCTTGGACGGTTCCTTAATGATCCACCTTCAGAGTTAAGTCGATACCTTGGACGGTTCCTTAACAATCTACCTTCAGATCTAAGTCGATACCTTGGACGGTTCCTTAATGATCTACCTTTGGAGTTAAGTCGATACCTTGGACGGTTCCTTAATGATCCACCTTCAGAGTTAAGTCGATGCCTTGGACGGTTCCTTAACAATCTACCTTCAGATTTAAGTCGATATCTCAGACGATTCCTTAAATAATCAACTTTTCAAAATCTAAAAGCAGTTCCGTAACGATCAACACTCAAACAACTACTTCCCAAAAACTCCAAACATAATCTGATGCATGATTTACTGGATGGCATCCTCAAGCCCATCCCCGACAAAGGCAAATTTCTTGGTATTCTAGTGTTCAATCATCCTCCACCTTCAGATACCGACTGGCATACAAACCACTCTACATCTTCAGGTTTAAGATAATTGAACAGGGGCAGCTGTCATACCCCAAAATTTGCCCATCATATTTTTATGCTCAAGCTTATTCGAATATCAAAAGCTCAAGACTTGACTGACTGTAAACTCTCCTAAACAACAACCCTCAAGCTAGGGATTCGATTTCTTCAGAGAAAAATCAAGTTCTGATAATCCAAGTGGACCTCATAACCTCTCATATGATTCAAAGAAACTCTATGCCAAATTTCAAGCCCTAATTCAAAGGATAGCTCAGTCAATGGCCCAAACGATCAATAATCGACTAGTTAACCTAAAAGTCAACTGTGGTCAAAGTAAAGTCAAAACTCCTGATTTTTTGTCATGATCTTCATATTGAAGTATCATTCACCATTTGATCAAGAATTGATCATGGTTCATCAAGGAAAGATCAAAAATCAACAAATCAAAAAGTTTCTAAATTAGGAGAAAGTCAACTAAACTTTGACCAGCCATAACTCCTACATGGAACATCAGAAATTTTCCATCCAAATCTCATTTTGAAGGAAATTGAATTCTCTACAAATTTGTCTCTCACATGCCAAGTCTAAAAATGCTTCATTTGAGAGATATGGACCAAAACATTATAGGTCCTTTTCAAAAGTCAACAAAAAGACACTTTTTTCAAAAGGACATAAAATGAGCATGGAAAATAATTTTGATATGAGACCAAAGACACTGGTTAGAGGACTCCCTAAGGTTTCTAAAAAGTGCAAGATCTTGAAAAAATGTTGACGTATGAGGAAATGGAAAGGTGCACAAGTTCACCTATTTTCAAGGGCATGTATGAAGAGAAAAGGTTCAAAACTCCAAATATTTCCAAATGGGCCTATTTTCTTTCCATACATTCTTTATCCTAGGCCCATGCACGCCCCAAAACAAGAGACTTTTATTTTTTATTGTTTTATTAATTATTTTATGGTTTTTAATTATTTTAAATCATAAATTAATTATATAAAATAGTAAAGACACGAAAGATTTTATTTTGGTTTATTTTTGTGAATCCAATATTCAATTTAATACATGGCCAAGGTGATTGGAGAAGATTGATCAAAAATAGAAATATTAAGATTTGATTTTCAATCAAAAAATTTGCATATTTCCATATCATAAAAAGATTGAATTTCTCTCCAAATATTTAACCTAATCTCCTCTCTATATATATCAAAACCTAAACAAACAAGGGAGGACGAAAAAAAGAGGAAGGAGAAGCCAATAATTAGGGTTTTCAAATCTCAAAAACTCATAAAAAACTAGGGCAAAAAGAATCTCTTCGTGCAGCCACTCCAAAACCGCTTCATCCATCCATTCATGCTTCTGAGGTATAGTAGGGTACGGAAGGATCATTATCCACGGCCAGAATTCAGTGAGTCACACCATACATGAACTTGTTTTTGCATCTTTTTGTATCAATCTTATTTCATTTATTTAGTGTGTTGTGATTAAAACTAACCATGCTAACGAGTTCCTGTGGTCTATTAGAACAGCTTAGACGTACTAGATGAAAGCTTCGAGCCATGGATCAATACATGCCATTGTTAGGGTTTCGATGATGAAGCTTTCGTTTTCCATGTTACGAGCGTTCCCGGACCCAAACGAAGGCCCTAATCAGTTCATGGCATCTTGATTATAAGATCTGGGCACTTAGTTTAATCGTTGTTATCCTTTTTCGTTGTTTTTAAAAGTTGCAGAAAATCGTAATAAGATCCGCAGCAAAAGTCGCAGGTGAAAGCGAAAGTAAATCCGCAGGAAAATGATGAAGATGACGATGAACAGTTCTTGGGGCAATGGATTCGTACGCGTGGCTCTTCTGGTCTCTCCCTCATTGGACAGTCAGCCATGCCTCTCTCTCTTTCCATGCGTGCAAGGCCATGATTGGTTGGTCAGCTTTTTCAACCACACAACTCGTTTCTCATCGGCTCATGCGGGAACAGGAGGGCCCCACGTTGAATGTTTCATTGACTTGGTCCTTTTTGTTTCTATTTTATATATAATTTCTTCCAAGCAAATTAATTATGACTAACTAATGTAGCTGGAATGGCAAAGGGGATGATTGTGTGACGTACAGGACTGGGGTTCGATCCCCAGGGTTCTACAATTTTATTTTTCAATTATATATGACATCGATCCAGTGTGTACCACGCATGGGCCATCACCATACGCCCTCTGATCTCCTCCACCAGATCTCCACCATGACCACATCTGACGGACCAGAGCGCATGCCTATCATAGACCTTCACCAACGCATCACATCTGATCACACAGCTAAGTATTCTTTAATTTATTTATTTATTTTAATTACATACTACTTATTTATTTCTTTTCTAAACCCTTTTTATTTAAAAATACTTAAACCATATTTTATTTATTGAAATAAATATTTTCATACCTCTTTAAATTTTAATCGAACTTTCAATTTTTTTTTAATTTATTCACTTTTCGTGTTTAAATCCGTTGTTATAAACCATGATTTTATTTTTTTGGCATACTATGTTTCATCATGACTACTATTCATTGTTCTCCCCTAACCCTAAAAATTCCGCTACTGGTAGATGTTGCCCATTAACTCAAGGGTTTGCCTTTTGCCATGCCTTTTTTATTTGCTTGTCTAAATTATTACCATCTGTTGCATTATAACTATTGAGATCTTTAATGCACTAAAATTTCTCTTCTTCATGGCTAATTTTCAGGGTTACCCCAGGATCATTCAGCCACGCGCCCCGCCATTCCTAAAAAGCTAAGTTTCTATTTAACGTCATTTTATTTTTCTTTTTGCCTTTTGAATTAAAATAGGGTTTGCCTCCCTAGTTAATGAATCTTTAATACACTAACCCTTATTTATTTTTCCTCTTAATTTGTAGAGTTGATCAAGGGTTCGAGGAAGATCAAGGCTCAAGATAATTATTCATCCCTCTTATTTTTTCCGTCTTTTAATTTCCCCCATTCCCGCAGGTGTTTATTGTAATAGCGTAGGACTTTATATTTTTCTGCCTTTTATTTCTGCTTTTATTTGATTTAACTGCGTGGTTAGTAATCTTAGGGAGTGCAAGCCTTGAACCGAATTAGATCACTAATTACAAGATAAAATATCTGAATTAACCACTTGATTGTGCCACACACGCACCTTTAGGGTGATCCCTCTGGTTGCCTTGTTGCCTTATTATTTGCTGCCTTGTTGCCTTAATTCTGTTGCCTAATAATAGTCAAAGTCCCTCGATTCCGAGGATACCTAAAGCAAATGTTGCCTTTAAAGTTATTGAAACTCCCTCGAGGTTGCCTTATGAAAATAATTGTCCCTATTGCTAAGGTATCCTCGCATGATGCCTAAAGATATTAAATGACTATTTTATCCTTCCCTTAGACTACCTGCCCTCTTTATGGCATGGGACAGTCTTATGGCGAACGATACTCTCGATGACCCTTAAAATATCCAATTGAAAGACTTCCTGCCCTCTCATGGTATGGATAGACCCTTTCGCCTGAAAAGCTAAAAGAACGATTTTTAAAACTTAGGGTAGTTGCTATTAATTGATTGCTCTTTTTAAAAATTCAAATTCAAATTCAAATTCTTTTTCCCACTTCTTTTTTTTCAAAGAATATTTTCAAAAAGACTATGCTTATTTACAAGCTAAAGTTCTTCTTCAAAATCTTTTCTTTTCACACCTCCTTTTCAACATTTTAAACAAAGTGAGCTAAGCAATTAAGAGCCCATGGATAACCATGGATGCAAAGGGTGCTTTTTTAACCTTCCCTTTGTATAACTTACCCCCCGAACTCAATCTCTTTTTAAAAGGTCTTTCCTGTTCTTTTAGCCTTTCCGATATTTGGATAAAATAAAAGTCGGTGGCGACTCTTGCTTACCGCAACATTTTCAAATATTAAAAGTCAGTTCACCGTATTACAGAACTGGCGACTCTGCTGGGGAAAAATTCGATAAAAGAGGGGTTACCTTAAAGTTTAAGATTCACTTTAAAATTGTTTGATTTGTTTGCTTTATATTTATGGGCCTGTTTAGGTTTACTTGTGTGAAAGATCCTACACCCGGATCTAGTGTACCTTAGGTATGTGGCATTAGACCAGGGAGGTTGTACGACATGTATCGTTATGGTTGAACTGGTGGCCACCGTTAGTGCGACGCTTTGGTTTGTCCTGATGGCCCTTGAATATGATCGAGGAGACGTTTGGCTACTGCGTGGTGTCATAAGCACTAATTCGCCCTTAGAACCTTAGTTGAACTTGACTTTGGCCTATAGGAAGTAGCGAGATGGCTGGCTTTGGATTCCTGACTGAAGCCGGTTGATACTCGATGCTACACTCATTGAGATTGGACTCAAGGGATGCTTTTGGCTGGCCGATTGTGCGCTATGTTGAGACAATGCCCACGAGAAAGATCAGGGATATGAGCACCATAGAACCCGATCTTTATCTAGGACAGGTTGAACCAACTAAACTTTAGTGGGGAGGGTACTTACCTACGAATTTCAAGCAAGCCTCTAAACCTAAGGGCACTTGTGTGACTTGTTTGTGTTTGCTACTAACCTCTGTTTCCTTGCAGGTTTTTGTTAAAGTACTTGTTTGCCCTCACTATTCTATGCTGTGCCTAATGAGCTGCATTCACATAACATACTAACTGTTGTTTCCTTGCAGGTTTTGTTAAAGGACGTGTTTACCCTTACTATCTCACACTTTGTCTAATGAACTGCATCCGCATAACATCATGACATCATGACATCATAAGCATAACATGATTTAACTAACCCTTTCAAGGATCTTAGGGATTTAGGGCGCACAATTTCAGGTACCTCTATCAAAGGTTGATCTCCCAATCAAGGGGCAAGAGGATTTATTTTCCTCTGGCCACATATCTTCCAATTCAAAGACACAGTACCTATCAAAGGGCGAGAGGATTTATTTTCCTCTAGCCATATACTTTCAAATTCAGAAGTATCCCGAATCAGAGGCGATGACCCACTCGATATGGTGAGCTCGATTCTCAAAGAAAGACGTTCCAAGACAAAGTTCAGATTTCTTCAGACAAAGGCGCGACCAAATCATTTTTTAATGTTGCTAACTAAATTCCTAATGATCCTTGAAAATATTGCATTTGCATCCATAACATCGCATAACAGGTTTCTCACAACGGGTATCTCATCCTCTCTTGTTGTTTACTTCAGCATAAGTGGATTTCGAGCAATCAGTCAAACACCTCCAGGTTCGGAATACCCGATCCCAGACTTTGATTCTGAACTCACCCAAGGGGCAAGAAGAATTGAAGGCACTCCTATTCTTGGGGTACAATTACAATGCAAGATGCGCTTATTATTCGAACAATCCTGGTTATGGTCTAAAGGATGGTAGACCGTTGAAGCGTGCGATTAAAGATTTAATCATGACACTCAAATCAGAAAAGACCACGACAATGAAGTCACAACAACTGAGTCACGACAACAAAGTCACGACGACAAAGTCACGACAACTGAGTCACGATAATGGAATCACGACAACTGAGTCACGATAATAATGGAATCACGACAACGAAGTCACGACAACTGAGTCACGATAATGGAATCACGACAACTGAGTCACGATAATGGAATCACGACAACGAAGTCACAACAACTGAGTCACGATAATGGAATCACGACAACTGAGTCACGATAATGGAATCACGACAACGAAGTCACGACAACTGAGTCACGATAATGGAATCACGACAACTGAGTCACAACAATCAATTCACTCATATGATCCAGATGCTCAGGGAAATCGAGCCAACGAATTCTAACACCACCCTCCTGAAACCCCTGTGGTGATCACCGCTCCTATGCCTAGTCATGACAAGATTGATTGACGTCTCGACGGACGAACTTTTGGATCATTAGATCTACTTTCGTTTGCAAGTATCCTTTCTGTTTGTTTAAACATTTGACTCATGATAGACATTATTTGTCTTAATAATCATCATCAGTGCATTGCATATGTTTGTCTTGAATAATTTATTTCGCTATCACTCATTTCAAATTATGTCTTTACTTTGCATATGCTTTATGATACTCAACTCCTGCTAAGCTATAGGCCTTTTAAGGGAGGATGACGAAAATAATACCGCAACCTTATACAATATGCTTTTGAACGGACTATGTTGACGATGTACAGGCATTGTTTCAATTCCTAAACAGTGGAGATATAAGGATGTTAATCCCTCATTAACCCCTTTGAGCCTAAGAAGTAGAAGTTTCTTTCTTGTGCTAATTAAAACCCTTGATCATAACCTGGGGCAGGGTAGTTCTCAGATAATTTGGTTGTGCATTCTATTTTAAGAGAATCATTCAGTATACCTTTCAACAAAGGTTTCAATCACAAGCGTTCATCCGCACACATCAAAGAAGTGTTGGAGATGTCAATCAAAAGACAATGACGGTTCATCAATCATCAAACAAGGCAGTCAATATCTTTCAAAGAGAAAAAAAATGGAAAAAACATATATACAAAGAAAAGCCTGCTAAGTCAAAAATCAAAAGAAGACTTAGGCAAAAATCAAGGCGTCCCGCTGACTGTAAGCTCAAAAGAGACAGTTCAGGCGAAAGTTAGGGATATCAAAAAGATGAAAAAAAGAAGTCAATAAATTCTTGAACAACTCAAAGTTGTGACTACCAAAAGGAAGAAGTGACTGCCATCTCAAAAGTTCTCTCTGCTTGTGAACCATCATCATTATCAAAGGTGCAAATCCAAAAGTCTCTTGGAACCTGAATGCATAAGTTGAATCAACTGAGCTTAGGATTGAAGATAATCATGAAGAGGTGTGGGTACAATCAAATTTTGAGCCTTTATCCTTTGTTTCTTAAACCGTGAACCAAGCCACGTTACAACCCTTGAAAGTCCTAATTGAAGCATGGTTAGTTCGAAAGCATACTGTCACCGAAAGGTATCCCGACTCCTTAAGGTTTACTACAAATGTTAAGTTGATATCCTGTTTTTTACAAACATCATGTTTTTATAAATATCATGATTTTACATCTCCAGTTTTAATGTTTTTCAAAAACTCAAGACAGACGTATGCATTGCATCTCATGAATTCATTATTAAACATATTCTACTACATAATTTCAAAATGTTAGCATCAGAATAAACTTGCACAGGGTATGGCTAATGACTGAAGGTTATCCCGACAAACAAAATTACTCCAAGAAGCCATGTCTCTTACGTATACAAGGGGCATGACATGTTTTGTCCGATCAATCTGGGGCAATCAAGTCAAGATTCCGAGAATCTCTCATGGATGCTCGAACAATCAGGGGCATGCATCCAAGTATATCTAAAGCTACTCCCCAATCAACGTGAGACATTGTCATGAGCCTATGATTACTGGGGGCATATCGCCCATAGTAAACATCTCATAAAGTCCTCGCGAGGCGAATCTTTCCAAAGTTCCTGCTAACTGAGGCAAATCTATGCAAGAACAGTTTAACATCTTGATCAATACTCAGCGGTGTGTCCTAATCAAATCCATGAATGGTAGTTACTATAATACTGGGGGCAATGTTCAAGGCATCCATGCCTTCCCACAGATCTACGTTCATAAGATCATATCCCCACAGAGTAATCATTAAGAAGATATCTTCAAACATACTCGTCCCGACAAAGACATGGCTCCCCAACAGAGCTTACATCTTCAACACTACCGGTCATCCAACATGTTTCTCTTCTCCAACATTGTTTATTAATATCTCTAAATCAGGGTACATCAAACTACTGATCATCCCCAAGCAGAAACCATAAATCCCCAGCTGAGCATCTTCAAGACAAGATCAGACAATAAAATCACAAGGATATAGAGATTTATTTTCTCAATCAAGACAACATAAATCATACTCACATGTCATAAACATACTCATACAAGTGCATACATATTCATACATAATACATAATGCATCGCGACAAGTGCGTACATAACATGCGAGGTTCTCATTTATTTTGAGAATCCCGTCACATAAACGCATTACATGCATCATGACATGGCATAAAAAAACTAACTTTACCTTTTTCAGGTTACTGCTGCAGTCAAATAAACATGATCCACCTTTAGATCTAAGTCGATACCTTGGACGGTTCCTTAATGATCTACCTTTGGAGTTAAGTCGATACCTTGGACGGTTCCTTAATGATCCACCTTCAGAGTTAAGTCGATACCTTGGACGGTTCCTTAACAATCTACCTTTAGATCTAAGTCGATACCTTGGACGGTTCCCTAATGATCTACTTTTGGAGTTAAGTCGATACCTTGGACGGTTCCTTAATGATCCACCTTCAGAGTTAAGTTGATACTTTGGACGGTTCCTTAACAATCTACCTTTAGATCTAAGTCGATACCTTGGACGGTTCCTTAATGATCTACCTTTGGAGTTAAGTCGATACCTTGGACGGTTCCTTAATGATCCACCTTCAGAGTTAAGTCGATACCTTGGACGGTTCCTTAACAATCTACCTTCAGATCTAAGTCGATACCTTGGACGGTTCCTTAATGATCTACCTTTGGAGTTAAGTCGATACCTTGGACGGTTCCTTAATGATCCACCTTCAGAGTTAAGTCGATGCCTTGGACGGTTCCTTAACAATCTACCTTCAGATTTAAGTCGATATCTCAGACGATTCCTTAAATAATCAACTTTTCAAAATCTAAAAGCAGTTCCGTAACGATCAACACTCAAACAACTACTTCCCAAAAACTCCAAACATAATCTGATGCATGATTTACTGGATGGCATCCTCAAGCCCATCCCCGACAAAGGCAAATTTCTTGGTATTCTAGTGTTCAATCATCCTCCACCTTCAGATACCGACTGGCATACAAACCACTCTACATCTTCAGGTTTAAGATAATTGAATAGGGGCAGCTGTCATACCCCAAAATTTGCCCATCATATTTTTATGCTCAAGCTTATTCGAATATCAAAAGCTCAAGACTTGACTGACTGTAAACTCTCCTAAACAACAACCCTCAAGCTAGGGATTCGATTTCTTCAGAGAAAAATCAAGTTCTGATAATCCAAGTGGACCTCATAACCTCTCATATGATTCAAAGAAACTCTATGCCAAATTTCAAGCCCTAATTCAAAGGATAGCTCAGTCAATGGCCCAAACGATCAATAATCGACTAGTTAACCTAAAAGTCAACTGTGGTCAAAGTAAAGTCAAAACTCCTGATTTTTTGTCATGATCTTCATATTGAAGTATCATTCACCATTTGATCAAGAATTGATCATGGTTCATCAAGGAAAGATCAAAAATCAACAAATCAAAAAGTTTCTAAATTAGGAGAAAGTCAACTAAACTTTGACCAGCCATAACTCCTACATGGAACATCAGAAATTTTCCATCCAAATCTCATTTTGAAGGAAATTGAATTCTCTACAAATTTGTCTCTCACATGCCAAGTCTAAAAATGCTTCATTTGAGAGATATGGACCAAAACATTATAGGTCCTTTTCAAAAGTCAACAAAAAGACACTTTTTTCAAAAGGACATAAAATGAGCATGGAAAATAATTTTGATATGAGACCAAAGACACTGGTTAGAGGACTCCCTAAGGTTTCTAAAAAGTGCAAGATCTTGAAAAAATGTTGACGTATGAGGAAATGGAAAGGTGCACAAGTTCACCTATTTTCAAGGGCATGTATGAAGAGAAAAGGTTCAAAACTCCAAATATTTCCAAATGGGCCTATTTTCTTTCCATACATTCTTTATCCTAGGCCCATGCACGCCCCAAAACAAGAGACTTTTATTTTTTATTGTTTTATTAATTATTTTATGGTTTTTAATTATTTTAAATCATAAATTAATTATATAAAATAGTAAAGACACGAAAGATTTTATTTTGGTTTATTTTTGTGAATCCAATATTCAATTTAATACATGGCCAAGGTGATTGGAGAAGATTGATCAAAAATAGAAATATTAAGATTTGATTTTCAATCAAAAAATTTGCATATTTCCATATCATAAAAAGATTGAATTTCTCTCCAAATATTTAACCTAATCTCCTCTCTATATATATCAAAATCTAAACAAACAAGGGAGGACGAAAAAAAGAGGAAGGAGAAGCCAATAATTAGGGTTTTCAAATCTCAAAAACTCATAAAAAACTAGGGCAAAAAGAATCTCTTCGTGCAGCCACTCCAAAACCGCTTCATCCATCCATTCATGCTTCTGAGGTATAGTAGGGTACGGAAGGATCATTATCCACGGCCAGAATTCAGTGAGTCACACCATACATGAACTTGTTTTTGCATCTTTTTGTATCAATCTTATTTCATTTATTTAGTGTGTTGTGATTAAAACTAACCATGCTAACGAGTTCCTGTGGTCTATTAGAACAGCTTAGACGTACTAGATGAAAGCTTCGAGCCATGGATCAATACATGCCATTGTTAGGGTTTCGATGATGAAGCTTTCGTTTTCCATGTTACGAGCGTTCCCGGACCCAAACGAAGGCCCTAATCAGTTCATGGCATCTTGATTATAAGATCTGGGCACTTAGTTTAATCGTTGTTATCCTTTTTCGTTGTTTTTAAAAGTTGCAGAAAATCGTAATAAGATCCGCAGCAAAAGTCGCAGGTGAAAGCGAAAGTAAATCCGCAGGAAAATGATGAAGATGACGATGAACAGTTCTTGGGGCAATGGATTCGTACGCGTGGCTCTTCTGGTCTCTCCCTCATTGGACAGTCAGCCATGCCTCTCTCTCTTTCCATGCGTGCAAGGCCATGATTGGTTGGTCAGCTTTTTCAACCACACAACTCGTTTCTCATCGGCTCATGCGGGAACAGGAGGGCCCCACGTTGAATGTTTCATTGACTTGGTCCTTTTTGTTTCTATTTTATATATAATTTCTTCCAAGCAAATTAATTATGACTAACTAATGTAGCTGGAATGGCAAAGGGGATGATTGTGTGACGTACAGGACTGGGGTTCGATCCCCAGGGTTCTACAATTTTATTTTTCAATTATATATGACATCGATCCAGTGTGTACCACGCATGGGCCATCACCATACGCCCTCTGATCTCCTCCACCAGATCTCCACCATGACCACATCTGACGGACCAGAGCGCATGCCTATCATAGACCTTCACCAACGCATCACATCTGATCACACAGCTAAGTATTCTTTAATTTATTTATTTATTTTAATTACATACTACTTATTTATTTCTTTTCTAAACCCTTTTTATTTAAAAATACTTAAACCATATTTTATTTATTGAAATAAATATTTTCATACCTCTTTAAATTTTAATCGAACTTTCAATTTTTTTTTAATTTATTCACTTTTCGTGTTTAAATCCGTAGTTATAAACCATGATTTTATTTTTTTGGCATACTATGTTTCATCATGACTACTAATCATTGTTCTCCCCTAACCCTAAAAATTCCGCTACTGGTTGCCCATTAACTCAAGGGTTTGCCTTTTGCCATGCCTTTTTTATTTGTTTGTCTAAATTATTACCATCTGTTGCATTATAACTGTTGAGATCTTTAATGTACTAAAATTTCTCTTCTTCATGGCTAATTTTCAGGGTTACCCCAGGATCATTCAGCCACGCGCCCCGCCATACCAAAAAAGCTAAGTTTCTATTTAACGTAATTTTATTTTTCTTTTTGCCTTTTGAATTAAAATAGGGTTTGCCTCCCTAGTTAATGAATCTTTAATACACTAACCCTTATTTATTTTTCCTCTTAATTTGTAGAGTTGATCAAGGGTTCGAGGAAGATCAAGGCTCAAGATAATTATTCATCCCTCTTATTTTTTCCGTCTTTTAATTTCCCCCATTCCCGCAGGTGTTTATTGTAATAGCGTAGGACTTTATATTTTTCTGCTTTTATTTGATTTAACTGCGTGGTTAGTAATCTTAGGGAGTGCAAGCCTTGAACCGAATTAGATCACTAATTACAAGATAAAATATCTGAATTAACCACTTGATTGTGCCACACACGCACCTTTAGGGTGATCCTTCTGGTTGCCTTGTTGCCTTATTATTTGCTGCCTTGTTGCCTTAATTCTGTTGCCTAATAATAGTCAAAGTCCCTCGATTCCGAGGATACCTAAAGCAAATGTTGCCTTTAAAGTTATTGAAACTCCCTCGAGGTTGCCTTATGAAAATAATTGTCCTTATTGCTAAGGTATCCTCGCATGATGCCTAAAGATATTAAATGACTATTTTATCCTTCCCTTAGACTACCTGCCCTCTTTATGGCATGGGACAGTCTTATGGCGAACGATACTCTCGACGACCCTTAAAACATCCAATTGAAAGACTTCCTGCCCTCTCATGGTATGGATAGACCCTTTCGGGTATGGATAGACCCTTTCGCCTGAAAAGCTAAAAGAACGATTTTTAAAACTTAGGGTAGTTGCTATTAATTGATTGCTCTTTTTGAAAATTCAAATTCAAATTCAAATTCTTTTTCCCACTTCTTTTTTTTCAAAGAATATTTTCAAAAAGACTATGCTTATTTACAAGCTAAAGTTCTTCTTCAAAATCTTATCTTTTCACACCTCCTTTTCAACATTTCAAACAAAGTGAGCTAAGAAATTAAGAGCCCATGGATAACCATGGATGCAAAGGGTGCTTTTTTAACCTTCCCTTTGTATAACTTACCCCCCGAACTCAATCTCTTTTTAAAAGGTATTTCCTGTTCTTTTAGCCTTTCAGATATTTGGATAAAATAAAAGTCGGTGGCGACTCTTGCTTACCGCAACATTTTCAAATATTAAAAGTCAGTTCACCGTATTACACCTCCAAATCTTCAACACGAACACTACAGCAGCAAGCTCTTAATCATGCGTAGGATAATTCTTCTCATGGGTTCTCAATTGCCTCGGCGCATTAGCAACAACCTTATCATTTTGCATGAGCACACCTCCTAAACCCATCTTAGAAGCATCACAATAAACCACAAAAGATTCTTCCGGATTAGGCAATATCAAAATTGGTGCCGACGTCAACCTCTTCTTCAACTCAACAAAGCTCTCTTCACAAGAAACATCCCACACAAAAGCTTTACCCTTGCACGTCAACTTAGTCAACGGAAGTGCTAACTTAGAAAAACCTTCAAGAACCTTCTATAATAACTAGCTAATCCCAAAAAGCTTCAAATCTCGGTGGCCGACTTAGGAGTTTCCCATCTTAACATGACATTAACTTTAGACGGATCCACGACAATGCCATCACCAGAAATGACATGCCCCATAAAACTAACTTCTTTCAACCAAAACTCACACTTGGACAACTTAACATACAACTTCTTCTCTTTCAAAACATGCAACACCAACTTCAAATGCTCAGCATGATCTGATTCTGATTTAGAGTAAATCAAAATATCATCGATGAACACCACCACAAAACGATCCAGATACTCATGAAAGATACGGTTCATGTACTCCATAAATACTCCAGGTACATTAGTAACACCGAAGGGCATCACGGAATATTCATAATGTCCATAACGTGTTCTGAAATTCGTCTTCTGCATATCCTCATCTTTCACCTTAATCTGATGGTAACCCAACCTCAAGTCAATCTTACTAAACACGCGTGCACCAACCAACTGATCCATCAAATCATCAATTCTTGGAAGTGGATACTTGTTCTTGATTGTCACCTTATTCAATTGACGATAATCAATACAAAGTCTCATACTTCCATCCTTCTTCTTAACCAATAACACTGGAGCTCCCCACGGCGACACGCTAGGTCTCACAAATGTCTTCTCGAGCAATTCTTACAACTGCTTCTTCAATTCAGACAATTCAGATGCAGACATCCTGTACGGTGCCATAGACACGGGTCTAGTACCAGGTACAAGATCAATGGAGAAATCAACTTCTCTCTCTGGCGGCACATCAGGAATTTCATCAGGGAAAACTTCAGGAAATTCGCACACCACCTTCAACTCTTCTATTATAGTTTGATTCTCAACGGACATCGAAGCAACCAAAGAAAACACTTGAACATCTTCTTTCATCAACACACGCATCTGCCTGGATGACAACAACTTAACACCTTCTTCTTTAGGAGAATAAAACCTTACAGACTTATCATAGAAATTGATGTGAACACGGTTATGCTCTAACCAGTTCATCCCCAAAATCACATCCAAACCTCTCAACGGCAAGCAAACAAAATCAATAAGAAAGTCTCAGTCGAAAATCAACAAGGGACACTTTAAACACACAAGAGAAGTAGTCACCAAACCCTTAGCCGGAGTATCGACAACCATCTCTCCGTTCATAGCAGATAACATAAGACCCAATCTTTCAACACAATCAGCAGATATAAAGCAATGAGAAGCACCGGTATCAATAATAGTAATTAAAGGAAAGCCATTAATGAAACAAGTACCTTTGATGAGTGAATCCTCACTCATGGTCTGAGTTCCCTACAAGGCGAACACCTTTCCACTAGATTGCTCTTTCTTGGGCTTCTGACACTTGCTTCCAATATGTCCTTCTTCACCACAGTTGAAACACACCATATCCTTATACGTACATTCAGACAACGCATGACCAAACTTCCCACAACCGTAGCATCTTCTAGCATCAACGTTGCACGACGTGCTTTTATTACCAACCTTACCACACTTGAAGCACACAATACCAGCAGGAGCGTCTCCCCCACTAGTCTTCTCGCCATCACTAACTTTCTGCTTCCCCTTTCCATTTGAAGCTTCATAAGGCTTGCCACGGCCTTGTTGACTCTTACTCCTCTTCTCATTAATCACACGATAATGAGCATTGTTGTCTTCCTTATAAATCCGACAACTATCCACCAAATCAGGGAAGATACAAATCTTCTGATAACTAACCGCCTTCTTGATTTCCAGACGCAAACCATTCTCAAACTTAATGCACTTGGAAAGCTCACCATTCGGTCCTTCATAATATTGGTCAAACTTAGCCAATTCACCAAACTCGGCAGCATACTCCACAACATACTTATTTCCTTGCTTAAGGTCAAGAAATTCAATTTCCTTCTTGCCACGGACATCCTCCGGAAAGTACTTCCTTAAGAACTCCATGCGAAACACAATCCAAGAGATCTCCTCACCATTAGCCTCCAACCTCCTATGGGTCTCTAGCCACCAATCATCCGCCTCGACGGCTAGCATGTGAGTCACATACCGAACCTTCTGATCAGGAGTGCAACCCATCACACGGAAGATTCTCTCAATCTCCTTTAGCCATGTCAATGCGCCATCAGGATCATGAGTTTCCTTAAACACATGAGGGTTCTCTCTTTGGAAGGTAGCCAGATTGCAAGAAGCAGCATTCTCACCACCATTCGGCTAATGTTCCAAAGCTTGAGCGATCGCCTCCAAAGCAGCAGCAATCGCAGCATCATTCCTCTCATCCATCTCAACTCTTCACTACAATACAAAAGCAATCAGCACAAAACAACAATACAAGATTGTTAGAATACACTACAACATGACACTTGGCCGGACAAGACCGACCTGCTCTGATACCACTATTGTAAAACCCCAAATCTACCCCGTAAATAACAGGAAACATCAGAGTACAAAATCTCAAAATATATGGAACAGAACGATTCGGGTCATCACAATTTAAAACAACCAAAATCACATTCACATATCATGCTCATCAACATAGATACATAACACATATAAAGGAGGGCAATATCCAATGCATTAATCATCATTACCAAAAAGTAATCACATCGCAGTAGAAATCAAATATCAACAACAATCTAAGTTATAAACATCAAGGCCAACATGGCACAATATATCCAACAAATCTCAACATAACATAATGACGAAATCCAACAAGGAATAAACAACAAGAAACAAGACATGAGCAAGTAATCCAACATCCCCCTGAGTTCTACGTATCAGAGCATCGACACACTGACTCGAGCTATAAGGCACAAGACTACTCCTCGTCATTACCTGCACGTTACCAACAGAGATTAAAATTCAAACAGAAGGGGTGAGATATTGTTCATTATAAAGAAACGTATGATAATATTCAAAGCGGGGAAAATAATCATACATTGGTCACCACTTCTCAACGTATATCACTTACTACAATTCACATTACTCAACGTCTTACCAACAACAATAATATCAATCTCAATTAAGGCACACGTAGTCAATTATCACATTTGATCAACGAAACAACCATCACCTCGACATAAGTTAACATTCATGTTATGCACACATAAATATCCAAATTACGACTCATCATACGACTTCACTTATGCAACTCGAACAATGCAAATGCATGTGGTACCATTGGAGTAAACCCCTGTCTCAAACAGTTGCCATTGGGTCGTCTCAAACAATTGCCACAGGGGCCGTCTCAAACATTTGCCACATGGGCCTTCTTAAACAATGCAATGAATGTGACTCAAAGATGCACATTCACAATCACACTTGAACGACATGATCAACTTACATGACATAATCAATTCCGAAAGTCCAACGTCAACAACAATCCAATTCAAGATTAAGA
This sequence comes from Vicia villosa, assembly GCF_029867415.1. Lineage (NCBI taxonomy): Eukaryota > Viridiplantae > Streptophyta > Magnoliopsida > Fabales > Fabaceae > Vicia > Vicia villosa. The sequence continues at coordinate 393,818 of NW_026704936.1, forward strand.
TTCAAAGAGTTTCCAAAGTTATATGAAGTATATACAATGGGAAGACATCAATTAGAGCTTTACGTAGGTTCAAACGGCACTTGAAAAGGAGTTACGGTTCAAAAGATACATCATTTTAAAGTTTGAACAATTTTTATAAATCAGGGTCCGCTCAGCGAGGCACTAGCGAAGGGGTCCAGAAGCAAAATACAAACAAGGTCCGCTTAGCAGAGCACTAGCGACCCGCGACAGAAGCGAAATGTAAAGCGAGGCCCGCTTAGCGGACTAGCTCCGCTCAGTGGAGGCGCGATTGTGCAGAAACTCAGTATCAGTATCAAACCTGCATAATCCCCCTCTCCTCACCCATAACCCATTCTAAACATCATTTAACCAGGTATAAACACGAAATCTATCATCATTCATCATTACATATCAATTAAAACTTATTTCAAATAATAAATTCATGCATTTTGTTCCTAAACCCTAACATCTATACACACAACTTTCATGGATACAAATATACAATCAAATCTCACCCAAAACATCATCATACATCCCTTTAGCATGAAAGAATCCCACCCTTACCTTAGATTTGGATTGAAGCCAACTCTATGAAATTGAATCTTGGAATTCTCCCTTTCTCTTCTCTTCACTCTCCTCTTCTATTTCCCAATTTTTGTGAAAAATGAGTTTCTATCCTCTAAACCTCTAAAACTCTTGTTTTGGTTAATCTTACTATCTTTCTCATAATGCTAATGGGCCTTAAATCACACCCTACACTTACTAATGCTATCTCAAGCCCAATAACTCTCCTAATTCATCAACTTATATTATTCACTATAAAAACCCAATAAATAACACCAATATCACATAAGCACCTAATTAACACCTAATTAGTAAAATAAAACACATAGCATAACATGAAATAATTAAATAAAATACGCAAACAAAAAACGGGCGTTACATCCTTCACCTTGATACTTCATTAGACCAGTAGAGGGGAAAATGCCGATCACCACCTTGTCCATACAAAACATTTAGACACCTATTACCACCCTTTACTCGGATAAATCAATTTTTGAAGTACTTATAATTAGAGGTATAAACTCGAAGGAAACTTCTACCCATAATTCCATTAAGGGATACCCAACTACCTTTACAAACTCCCTTCAACTCGAAAAAGGAGAAAAAGATATCTAAAGTGGGGTCAATATTAAGGGATTTTCAAATGAGTTCAAAGGCTTGATTAAATCCCCAATCATTTGGATGTATCTGAGCTGGGACTATATTTAAGGTGGTTAGAAGATCGACAATCAAATCAGAGACGGGGAATTAAATCTTGAAGTCATCTAGGGGTCCTATATGAAGGATAGAAAAACACTTAGAAAGGGGGGGTTTGAATAAGTGTAGTCTAAAAACTTGAACGATAAAAACAAATTGCACAGTTATTTTTATCCTGGTTCGTTGTTAACTAAACTACTCCAGTCCACCCCCTTGGAGTGATTTACCTCACCTGAGGATTTAATCCACTAATCTCAATAGATTACAATGGTTTTCCACTTAGCCCACAACTAAGTCTTCTAGAGTTTCCTGATCACAACCTGATCACTCTAGGAACAATTGCTTAGACACAAGCTAAGACTTTTTAGAGTATCCTGACCACCACGTGATCACTCTAGTTACAACTGCTTAGACACAAGCTAAGACTTCCTAGAGTATCCTGATCACACTTGATCACTCTAGTTACTTACAAATTAATGTAATCAATTCTAAGAGTATTACAATGCTTCTGAAAAGCTATAATCACAACAGTGATATTTCTCTTAAAGTTTAAGCTTAATCTCACTAATATATTACAACAGCAATGTAGTGAGCTTTGATGAAGATGAAGTTTGTGAGCTTTGATTTGAACAGCGTTTCAGCAAGTTTGTATTCACAGAATTCGTCAGAATCGGTAACCTTGCTTCTCATCAGAACTTCATATTTATAGGCACTTGAGAAGATGACCGTTGGGAGCATTTAATGCTTTGCGTATTCCGTACAGCATTGCATTTAATGTTTCACACTTTTGTCAACTACCTCGAGCCTTGTTTACGCCGTGTCTACTGACGTTGTCTTTAATAGCTTCTAACGTTCCTTTTGTCAGTCAGCGTAGCCTGCCATCTTGTACTTGCTTCTGATCTGATGTTTGTGTATACAACGTTTGAATATCATCAGAGTCAAACAGCTTGGTGCAGAGCATCTTCTTGTCTTCTGACCTTGAAGTGCTTTTGAGCGTGATACCATGAGAACTTCAGTGCTTCTGCTTCTGAACTCAAGTTCTTCTGATGCTTCCATAGACCCATGTTCTGATTCTGCTTTGACCATCTTCTGATGTCTTGCCAGACCATGTTCTGATGTTGCATGCTGAACCTTCTGAGTCAAAGCTTCTGAGCGCTGATTTGTGCATACTCTTTATATATTTCCTGAAAGGGAAATTGCAATGTATTAGAGTACCACATTATCTCATCCAAAATTCATATCCTTGTTATCATCAAAACTAAGAATATTGATCAGAACAAATCTTGTTCTAACAATCTCCCCCTTTTTGATGATGACAAAAACATATATAAATGATATGAATTTGCGATCAGAAAGAGCAGACGGCTAAGACAATTACACAGCTAAAGCATAAGCATGTGAATATGTCTCCCCCTGAGATTTATAATCTCCCCCTGAGATAGATAATCTCCCCCTGAATTAAATACTAGAAGAATTTTAATAATAAAAGACTTCCCTGAGTATTTCAGTAGAGACGTTCACATATGTTTGATCTTCAGAACATTCATGACTTCTGATTCTTGCTTCCATAGGACAACTTCAGAACTTTGAATTTCTTTAGATCCTTAGAACATTCACAGCTTCTGATTCTTGCTTCCATCGGACAGCTTCAGAACTTGAATTTCTTTGATCTTCAGAACATTCACAGCTTCTGATTCTTGCTTCCATCGGACAGCTTCAGAGCTTGAATTTCTTTTTACATCACTTCATGCTAGATTGTATCAGAACATTGTTGAATGTACCAGAGCATCATTAGAGCATCTCTACATCCTGAAATGTTACAGAACAAAACTAAACGACAAAAGTCAGCATGAATGAGTCAGAACATAGAATATGTTTCAGAACACATAATATGTATCAGAGCCACATAATATGTATCAGAACAAATGGACATAATGTTTCAGAGCATATTCTATCATCAGAATATCTGAACATTCTTCCTTCTTGCTTCTTGCTTCTAATTCTGAAGCTTCATAGCACTCAGCTTGCTTCGATTTTCAAAAGCTTGATTCTTTATAGACTTGCTTTTCCTCATCTCGTTGCTTCTTATGTTGAGCTTTAAAGAGGATCTTCAATTCCTGCAACAACAAAACTTAAAGCATAGAACTTTGCAAGTTCTGTTAGAAATGTGGGGCCTTTTTACTCGGTAACTGATAATATTAATCAGATCATTTATCACATTTTCTCCCCCTTTTTTTCATAACATCAAAAACATAAAAGATTTAGATGAAAAGCAAAAGACAATAGGAATGAAACAGAATTAAAGTTTTTCATTGATTTGAAAGAGAAAGTACACAAACAGATGCAGAACAAGCAGATGCAACAAGGAAAGAAAACTACAATGACCAAAGACTAAGACCCTAGCCTAGACAAAATCTGCCCCACTATGTCATGAATCCCGTCAGTGCTTGCAGTTTGCCTTGCCATGAAGGAGCGAAACTCAGCATTGGTTGCTTCTTGCGTGTCCAAACGAGAAGCTAGCATGGTTTGCTTCTGATGTAGAGCTTCCAAAGTGTTCATCAGAGCTGAGGGTTCACCAGAAGAAGAAGCGCCAGAACTTCTGCCAACAGGGACAGCAATCTCAGCAGGGCGATCTTCTGGAAGGTCTTCAGCGTCTGCACCTTCCATCTCAACGTCTGAGTCTGACTCAGAAGCAGCCTCAGCATATTCTGGTTCTGGTAACTCAGAAGCTCCAACTTCCAACGCCTGAAGAATAGCTGCTAGGTTTGTTGGAGGAGTTGGACCAGCAACTTCTGTAGGATAAACCCCTTCTCGAAAGACCATGTGAGGAGCGCTTTCAGAAGGGTTCATTCTGAACCAATTAAACAACCATTGAAAATCTCCAGTCAGCACTGGATTCCTTGGTCTCCATACCACAATGTCTCTGCAGGGATTTCCTTCTTCCATCTCATCTGCAGGTATCCTCTCTTCAAGAACTCTTCTGTTCCTGATGAGATGGTGATAGCTGCTTTCACCAGCGTCCAAAAGAAGACCACGAGCACCAGGTGCTTCAGTCATGATCCTTCTCTGGACATCCATAGCCCTAACCAGAAAATCCTGGCGAAAAGCTTCCCAGAGGTTGCAGGTAGCAGGCTCATCCAGATGGTTAAGGTGTGCAGCACCCAGAATCTCCAACCAGCTATTTACATCTGAGTGTAAAAGCTCTAGATAGGTATGAGTGGTAGGTGTTGGAGGGTTGACTGTGAATCTGGAATCAGGATACACACAGTTGTAGGGGTTAGGTGTTCTGGTGGGAAAAGGGTGTGAGAGAGATGAGGAGATATCTGTGAGATGGGTTGAGGGGGAAGAGATATCAGACGGTGATGATGGTGGTTGCAGAGAGATGAATGAAGAGGAAGAGGTGGTGGAGGTCTGTGAAGAGGGAGGTGATTGAGGGATACCTTCAAGGGGTTTAAACACACGTCTAGAGTAGTTTCCAGACATCATAGTGTTATACCCCTGCCGCACGCTCGCGAAAAATGAACAGAGTCGCCACCAATATATTTATCCCATAAGGGAAAGGAATATCAGAAAACCTAACAAAGGAAGGAACAGGGTCTTGCGACCAGAGAATCTAGGTGCGGGAGTCGGTTACGCAAGGGGAAGGTGCTAGCACCCCTCACGCCCATCGTACTCGATGGTATCCACCTATGTTTGTTTCTATCTAAAGGGTGTGTACTATGTCTATGTCTAAATGCGAATGCATGCAAAATGTAGGGAAAAGAAGGATTGTACTCGCACGGGCCCTACCCCGCTGCCTACGTATCCTTTTCAGGAATCAGAGTTACCGTAGCTCGGCTAAAGATTTTCTGTTTGTTTTTGTGTTTTTTAATTGGGCGGCGTTAACGCTCGCGCTCTTGCATAAGGGATCGCCTAGGATGCAATGGAGCGGAGATAACGGTGCCCTTAGGAAGAAGAAAGAGATTGGTTTGTGTCTTTTAGGGTAGATGAGTAATGAACAGTACCCAATACCGGGCCACTCACCACTTTCTCTACTTTGCTTTAGTCTAAACCATTGTTAGATGTTTTAAAGTGTTTTTGGGTTGTGTATTTTTTTAAGGGAATTTACTTCACGATTCGAATCACATAAAATGTATAATGATCGAGAAGCAGATTAGGGAATGAATCCCACTCACTTCCATCCCATTATGTAATGTTTGAGAAACAGATTAGAGAATGAATCTCACTCATTTCTCTCCCATTAATTAATGTTTGAAAAACAGATTAGGGAATGAATCCCACTCGTTTCTCTCCCATTAAGTAGCGACCGAGAAACAGATTAGGGAATGAATCCCACTCGTTTCTATGCCACTAAGCAATTGAGAAATAGATTAGGGAATGAATCCCACTCATTTCTCTATCACTTGCTTAATGTGATTCGCATCTTCCTTTTATTAATGTTTTTAAAAGTTGAAAAGAAAAAGAATGCAACGGGGAACTATTTCTAAATTCTAATCTAAGTTGTCTATACAAGTCTAAATCCTAATGTCAACATGGGGTAGATTCTAAAAGGAGCAATAAAATGGTACTAACAAGATAGGCCTAAAATAAGGCCAAAAATACAAACAATGAAATCACACAAGCATCGTACAAAAGTAACATGAAACTAGCACAAAACAACTCAAGTACTAATGCAAAATTACACTAAAATACTACCATTTTTTATGACCGTTTTTATGAAGAACTTAAATGTCAAAATTAACCTAAAAATCTACTATTTTTTATGAGGATTTTATATGAAGAAAAGGGCTTCTAATTAAGCAAAGAGAATTAGCCTAAACTAACATTTTTTATTGATTATTTTCTATGTCAAAAGTTTTACTATAGTCTAAAATCTAACAAGGGAAATTAGTATTACCTAAAGTCTGACAGGAGTAATGATCTAATCTCTAAAACTTAACAAAATCTTGTTTTTTATATGTCCTTTATATCTAAAAAAATCTAGAAAGAAAAATACTAAAAGGAGCATCAAATCTAATTACAAAAACATGAAAACAGGGGGGTTCAGTCTGAAAATAATGGTGTGCACAGCAGATACGCAGGCCCAGATACATTAGCCCAAACAAAGTTTTTATTGTCAGTTTTTTTTTGTGAAAGAAATCCATGGGCCAGGGGGTGTGTTAGTGAATTCGGTGGACATGGCCCAATGAATAGTTTTCATATCTTAATCAGCACATAATGAGACCTTAAACCTTATGCTAAAATGCATTTACACCAATTAATTCAGACTAATTACCCGATTAAACGTCACTTAATTCAATTCAATTAATAAAAATCCAATAGAAAGAGGATTTAGGGTTCAGTATGTGACCTATCAGCTTCCTCTCTCTCACAAATGAACGACGGCGGCGGAGGGATCACTCCAAGTGGATCTTTAACATGTCTTGCTCCGATCAACGGCGGTCTCTTGCGTCAGCTTCCTTCTCGCTTCTCTTTTCACTTCCCTTTCAGAACTCGGTTCGAATCTCCTCTCAGATTTGCTCTAGCCTTTTCGACAATTCGTTCCTCCCACTCAATGTTCCGATACGTGCTCGGCAGAGGGAGTTCGGTGCTTCTGCGAATTCAACGAAAATGTAGAGAAATCCCGTTGAAGTTTTCAAGGAACGGTAATCTTCGCTATCTCGTTTTGACTCGTTCTTCTTCTTCGATTTCCGATTCCTTTCCTTTCTTTTTGATTTCTGAGCGGTTTGTTATTGTTGTTTTTGCTACGTGATGATGAAGATTTGCGATGCAGATGATTACGGTGATGAACAACGTGATGATGATGCTGCGCAAGATTGAGCGAAGCGGTTTCACGTAGTGAAGATACAGTGGCGATGATTTTGCAGAATCAATGAAGGACCAAGAGAGAGAGAGAGAGAGAAGATTGAGGATTATGAAGGAGCTTCAAGATGGAAGAGTGGGAGTGTTGAAGATGGTGAAGCGTGGAGGAAGGGGCGTGTGAAATGGTGGTTGAAGGTGATGCGTGTGGAGTGTCAAGAAGAAGAGAGAGTTTATGATGGTGAGTGAAGATGAATAGAGGTGGAAGTTTGATTGAAGGGTGATGGTTAATGGAGGCTCTGAAGATTGAAGGTGTTGGAAGGAGGTTGATGAAAGTGGAGAAGAAGATGAAAAATGGTGGAGACTGAAATGTGAAGGGTGAAAACCTGTTATATATCGGTTGAAGGTTAGTCTTTTACTCTCTTTTTCTGTTAGAGTTCGGTTGGAGATTCTGTTAGATGTGTAACTGAATGTTAGGTTAGTTTTTTTTTGAAACAGTAAGCTGAGTTGGCAAATTAGTTATAGGTTGGTAGTTAGTTGCTGGCTGAATGTTAGTAATTAGTCGTTGACTGTTTTTTTTTTAAGTGAACTTGTATGAAGTATTCTCATGCTGCGTTTTCTTTTTTAGTACTGAACCAAACTATGGACCCTGTATATGATTGGTGTGGATGATTGAACAGTTTTGACGAATACCTTTTATTTACGCATCGACGTATGTCGAACGAGCTGTTGTGGTACCCATGTGTGTTTATGTCCTCTACATCTTGGATATTGCTGAGCTGAATTGTTATGATGCAGAATTTCCTTTTTTCCTTACTTGATGCAGGGCTGTTTTTTTGTGGCAGCAACTCACGGATATGGGATCATGGTTTGAGTTTAAAGAGTTTGTATGGTGTAATTACGTTGAATCGTCGATGCTGAACCGTTAGTAAAATGCCGGTAAGTGGAGTTTTTTTGTTGATGTTATGCTGAAAGTTTTAGACGCAATCACGTCTGAATGTTTTATGAACATGGTGAGTTCTGAGTCGGTTCAGCTGCTCTGGTTTTATGCAGGTATGGTCATGTATAACATCTATTTTGAATTTTGAAATTGTTAAAACAATGGTTAAATGGGGTGTTAGATTGATGTTAGTAAGCTAGTTAATTGGTGAATGTACGAGGTTACTTTTCTCTGCAAGGGCTGATATGTGGATCGTTTTTTAGATTTTGGTAATGGCTGTATGGTTAGAATTGATGTGTTCATGTTATATTCTGCAGGTTCTGTTAAATTGGTTTGGACACGAGGACATGAATGGAAACAATGGTTATGGGCAGAAATCATGGACGATGATGAAGATTAGGTTGAGAGTTTAGGGGATAGTGTTGAGTCTAGGTCCAAGTCAGGGTCTCTGGTCAACAATTGACCAGAATGTCAACTGTTACTTTTTGTGTAATTCTCAATGATTCCAATTCTGAATTTTTTGTAATGATTTCTTTTCCTTGTAAGATTCTTTTTTGTTATAAACTTTGGTGGTTATGTCTTGTTTTACAAAATGGATGTTCTTCATGTAATGATACAGTGAGTGATGTAATGTGATGAATGCTACTGTTGGTCCCCGTTTTTCTTTAATAATTCAGTTTGTTGTATGGTTTTCTTTGTAACGGTATGGATGTATCAAATATGTATTAAACACGGGAATGGGGTAATGGATGGATGTTGTAATGAAGTTCCTTTCTCTCTAATGAATGTAACTCTTATTCTCTTCCTTTCCACCCTTTTTGTAATAGCTTCTAGTAATGTATGAATTGAATGGCCGTTTGACTTTGCCATGTATGTTGACCCTTTTGTGTAGTCTCTTTGTGATTCAAGTAGTCGAACCAAATGCCTTGTAACCTCGAACAAAAGGAATCTTCTAAACATGCCCACACTTTGGTAATTCAAACCATAAATCCTTGACTTAAAGATCACAAAAGGAATGTCCCGAGGAGTTCTTTGGACAAAGACAATACTTGAAGCATAGGAGAACACTTAGCATGAAATCTTGTGATCCTCAGTGAAATTAACAAATTCAGACACCATGTATAAAAACCATAGTCCTCTTGCCCTTGACGAATCTTCATAGGTGAAAACCTTATAACTTTAGGAGAATGAATTCCACAATGAACGGCCACGTAAAACCCCTAGATTTCAAAATCCTTGGTCCAATGCGAAGTTATTGATTAATGAATGCATGAGTCATGTTAATGACCTAATGGAGATATGCACATGAATGAAAAGCCTAAGCCAGATGAAAGTAAAAGGGTAGGACAAATTTGGGGTATGACAGCTGCCCCTATTTAATCATCTTAAACCTGAAGGTGAGATTGGCGCTAGCCTTTCGAACCTTCAAGGTAGAAGAAGATTAAATATCAAGACCTGAAATTTGTCCTGAAGAGAAGATGGTGTAAGTGTTATCCTTATTTTTTGTTTGATATCTGCTGGGGAAAGAGAAATGTTTTTTTCTGATGGAAAACTTTACAGTGGGTAATGGGTTTGAATGGAGATAGCTTATAACGTGGTAGCGGTGCCGACACGGGGTTTTCAAAGAGAATGGTTGTATGAAACAATGATCGAAAGAAAAAGACTTCGTACAATTTACGACTCAACATCAGGACTGAAAGGAATAAGATCTCGTGGCGATCTATGACTCAACATCGAAAGAAGATCTCGTGGCGATCAACTCGTCAACAGAAGAAAAGGGAATAAGATCTCGTGGCGATCTTATGACTCAACATCGAAAGAAGATCTCGTGGCGACCAACTCGTCAACAGAAGAAAAGGGAATAAGATCTCGTGGCGATCTTATGACTCAACATCGAAAGAAGATCTCGTGGCGACCAACTCGTCAACAGAAGAAAAGGGAATAAGATCTCGTGGCGATCTTATGACTCAACATCGAAAGAAGATCTCGTGGCGATCAACTCGTCAAAAGGAGAAAAGGGAATAAGATCTCGTGGCGATCTTATGACTCAACATCGAAAGAAGATCTCGTGGCGACCAACTCGTCAACCGAAGAAAAGGGAATAAGATCTCGTGGCGATCTTATGACTCAACATCGAAAGAAAATCTCGTGCGATTTTCCACACTTTGGAAAGGAATAAGATCTCGTGGCGATCTATGACTCAACATCGAAAGAAAATCTCGTGCGATTTTCCACACTTTGGAAAGGAATAAGACCTCGTGGCGATCTAAGACTCAACATCGACTCGACATCGAGGGACAAAAGAAGACATTGTGTCAGACACTCATCAGAGATTGAAAATACCTCGCATCGGCACCGAGGTTGGAAGAGATTTGAAATGTGGTAGCAGATATCAATCGGAATTTGTAAGGACAACCTTTTGTGTGAGGATGTGTCGTCGTCTTGATTGAGTGTTGATTTGTATTATCTGGCTTATGCTTTGTATGCATGTTTGAATTTTTCTATGGCGTAATGCTCCATTTTGACGGATATGCTGCGCTTTTGAGGATGCAATGTTATATGCAATGAGTACTAAATGCAGAGTGCCAAATAAAGGCATTAGTGAGGTAGACACTAGGGAGAATACCCTTGGCGTTAAGGACCATGTAGAGGTGCCAAAAGATATTGGACCTTGACTTGTAAGATGCACTTTTCTTTGACTTGAAGAATGATTTCTGACTTCTCACCATGTGCCACTACTTGGGGGATTTTCAGCTTGAGGAGATTCCCTTGATTCACCATGTTGGGGATGGGAAATCCAGATAAGGAGCCTTGATGGGGGAGTAGGACAACTCCTAGGAGAAGACAAACTCCTATGCTTGAGGAATGGAACAAACTCTCGGGAGAAATAAACTCCATGCTTGGGGAGAGACCAAGGTTCTAGGAGAAATAAACTCCTATGATTAGGGAGGGGACAATAAAGCTCAGAAGATCGTGCCCCAAGTTTCATGACCCATGAAGGAAATTGCCCCAATGGATCCTTGGAGAGATTTGTCAAATCTCGACGTAACTGCCCCAGATTGGTTGAATCTGAGAGAGATTCCTCGACTTGATTGCCCCATATTGATCAAAGCTTGCAGAGATTTATCGACATGATTGCCCCTGATATGCTGAATTTGAGAGGTCAAACCTCGACTCAATTGCCCCTGATTAGGTACATCTTACTAGAATCCCCAAGCTTTCTTTGTTTTGAAGTCAAACACACATGGAAACAACTTTACCACGCTCAACGGATTCTTCAAACTCTCCCCTTCGAGGTAATCAAGGAAAGCATTAACTGTTCATGCCCAACGGAGTTTTTAGAGAACTTGCCTCTTGATAATCAGTCTCTGAAACGATTAGCTTTTTACTCCACGGAGTTTTCAAGTCTTTTGTACTTTGACATGATCAAGTTACTCACTAATTCTCATCTTGAAATTTCTTTGATGTTTAAGCATATGTTTTGTATGCAAAAGGATGTTAATTCTAAGAATGATAATTCCAATGCAAAGCCTATGTTAGTCTTGAAGTTGTTTAAAACTTTTTATGAAATGAGGTTGCAACCTCTTGTGACCGAATCACTAGTTGACACAACCTCGATTTTTTTGCATACGGAAGATAAAGCAAGCATACGATACCAACATGGATATGTGTCACGCCTCATTGGGAGTCAGTTAAACGCTATCCCATCGGAGTGTGCTTTCAAAATAACCCTACTTCAATTAGGACTTTTGAGGGTTGTAACTTGGCCAGGTTCACGGTTTTTTTTTAAAAAAAACAAAGGATTTTTAGGCTCGAAATTATTTGGTACCCACCCCCTTCGTGATGTTCTCCATTCCTAGGTTCCATTAACTCGACATGAGTGTTCATTCCTCATAAGGAATTTGGGATGGTTGAGGAATCAATGAGGTTTTTCGGACATGGCAGTCACTTCATCTTGCATTTTTGGTGTCTGATCACACGACTTTGTTCTTTTGATAAGGATTTTTATTTTGTAATTCTTGTTTTCCGCTTCTTCTTTCCCTAACTTTTGCCTGGACAAATTCTCTTGAATTTTATTTTGGAGTCCAGCGGGATGCCCTAACTTTTGCCTAAGTCACTTATTTCAAGTTTTTGACTTAGCGGGCTTTCTTTTTTTTTTATTCACTTTTTTGAACAAGTCGTGTGATCTTGCGTTGCTCTCGATTTGTTTGAAATATTGTGACTGCCTCATTCTCTGATTGATGAGGGATAACCATTGTGGCATCGTCCTCTTTTGACCTCTTGATGGAATAAGGATAATCATTGCGGTTTTGACATTCCTCATCCCTTTGAAGGATAACCCTTGTTGTATCCTTAGATTCATACCTTTTTGGTGAGTTCTGAACACTCGGTCAAGTTAAATGAACACTACCCTGCCCCAAGGTTAAAATAAGGGTTTTTATGATTAGAAAAGAAACTCCTTCTCCAAGGCTCAAAGGGGTTAACGAGGGTCTATCTCCCTTATATCTCCGGTGTTTGGGGATTTGAAACAATGCCTGTACATCCTCAGTAGGGTTTTTATTCAAAAACACATGATTAGAGATTTTTCATTTTTATCTTTCATCATTCTCCCTCAGCTTTTTGCATAAGCAAGCAATTAGTAAAGTTGGTATCGTAATGCCAAAACATTTTATGAGTGAAAACGAATGGGTTACTTCAAGACAAACATAAACAATGTATTATGATTTTCATTCAGAAATTAACAAGTTTTTACATGCTATTGATGCTTAAACACACAAATGAAAAATTACAATGAGAATGCAGTAAGAAACTAAATGGGTGTCGTTGTTGAGGAGACTTGACTCCGTCTGGACTTGTTGAGCTTGAATACTTTCTGCAGTTCCTTCCAAACACTTCAGATTACTTCAAAAGAGAACTCCAACAAAGTCACCCAAGAGTTGTAAACTTTTGCCTTGCTTTAGGGATTCGAGCAATGCGAATGATGCAATGCTCAAGATAAGAGTGCGTCTTGCTTATCCCTCGTGCGGGAGCCCCAAGCATAGATGTTGAAGAAGTATTCGCCTTCATAAAATGGAATAGCCTTGTATCGTCATCAGATTGAGGAGATCTATTTGTGGTGAAGAAGACCCAAAACACGAATCTTAACCAACTGAAATTCTGACAAACGAGGAAGCAACTGGGCATAAGGCCATCAATTTGTTTCTTATATTTTTCTCTCTGTTAACAAGCAAGGGCCACTGAGAAGAAAATCATGAGAAAAGGCAACTGAGATATGAAGTAGAACCTTGAGGATGAGAAGCATTATGAAGAACACTCTTGATTACCACACGGAAGAAGATTCTGACGAAGTCACATAGGAATTCGTAATGCTTTTAGGGATTCGAGCAATGCAAATGGCGCAATGCTCAAGATAAGAGTACGTCTTGCTTATCCCTCGTGCGGGAGCCCCAAGCATAGTCATTGAAGAAGTATTTGCCATCAAACATGGAGGAACCTTGCATGGTCACCAAACTTAGAGAAGCTACTTGTTGCAAGGAGAGCTCAAACACCAACTGAAACACCAACCTCCGCAGATATAACTGAGCACAAGAACCTTGAGAATGAGAGATGCTTCTACATAACATCTTGATCTTTTTTTTTTTGGAAAAGATTATGACGAAGTTGCTCGAGAATTTGTGGTGCTTTTATTATTATCATACCAACGAGTTCAAGGAAGCAGCTTTCTACAAAACAGGAAATACTTGAAATGAGAACACAGAAAGGAAATGCTGATTGCCATAGTTGAGGAGACTTGACTCCTTCTGGGCTTATTTCTTTTTGTGACACTTCATGGAATACGGACATTCACTTGGGCACGGGCATTCCGTTCACCCACATGCTTCCTCCTTGAAGGGTTATATGTCTCTCGTCGATCAACTGTTGCACCTTGGATTTGAAAGCGTTGCAGTCCTCGGTTGAGTGCCCTGCTGATCCAGCGTGGTACCCACATTGCACATTAGGGTCATACCCAGGTGGAAAGGGACGTGGTGGAGGCTTCAGAGATTTGGGAACCACCAATGAGCTTTGAACTAGATATGGAAGAAGTTTAGTGTATGTCATAGGAATCTGGTCCAGAGGAGCATTTCTTCGTCCCAAATTACTTCTAGGTGGGTATTCATTCAGATGACCTTGTTGATGATTCTGTTCAGGTGTCTTCTCCCTTTGATTTGGTTGTGAAACAATCGGAGACTGATGAAGTGGGAAACCTGGAACCCAAGATGGTGCATTTGAAGTAGATCCGACATAGAAGCATGAATCAACCTTTCTTTCCACCACATGTGGAACCCTGTTTCCTTGAACAATCATACCCTCGGGGGTGAACAAAATCACTTTTGAATCAATGAGATCTTGAACTTGATGTTTCATCGCCTTACAATTCTCAATGTCATGGCCAGGTGCCCCAGAATGGAACTCGCATCGAGCATTGACATCAAAGTTGGGAGGAAGCTTTTCAGGCGTAGCCAAATCTCGTAGCTCAATCAACTGAAGTTCCAGCAAGCGAGGAAGTAACTGAGCATAAGGCGACGGGATAGGATTGAGAACTCTCTGAGGTATCTTAGGCCTTTTCCCACGCATTTGGCCCCCTTGATTCATTCTAGGGACATGAACAGATTGATGTGGAGGTAATGGCACTTGAAATTGAGGGAGAGCTCCCTGAGGCATTCCATGAGTGGAAAGGAATCCTATTGGGAAGAAGGAATCAACAACTTCTGTTGCAGCAGCAGGAACAACATCACCTTCCTTCCTTAATACCGTCTTCAGAACTTCCATGACCAAGCTCAATTGAGTCTTCAACTGACTATTCTCCTCTTTTAGTGCATCCTGATTACGGACCAAGTCTCGCATCTCCAACATAAGATGACCCATTTGTTCCTTCATCTCATCCATTTCCTCACGGAGTTGTTCCATAGTTGATCTTGGAGTTGTGGCGGTGAGAAGTCAAATCTGTTGTTGATCTTGGAATCTGAATAGAAATGGTCCCATAAGTCTTTGAAAGAACCATGGAATGCATGATAGTATGAATGCATGTTTCATTTATGAGAGATCCTAAAGTCTTTTCACACACTTTCATTCTCCTTTTTTGGAATTAAAGCTTCTCTTTTGTATAGAATATCTTTTCTTTTCTTTTTTGCTTTTCTATTTCCTTTTCTTTTACATATCTTTTCTTTTCTTTTCTTTTCTTTTTTTTTTGGAAATAGACTTTAGGATCTTTCATAAATGGAGTGGATAAAGCAATGATGTTATGTAATGCAAAAGCATGGGATCCACGGTCCATATAATCTTAGTAACCACTGTACAATCCTCTGAATAACTGATACAGGTCAAATGTCACAGGATCAAAGGTCCGACACCTTTTTGAATACCAGGAAAACCAATAGTCACCAACAGAACAGAATAGTCACCAACGGTACCTGTCATGTATATCCCACCCCACTCACAGGTGAATCTAGGTCAAGGTAGGTCAATGGCTTCCAGCGTTATCAGTTCTCCTGAAATACCATCATTGTCGCAAATACATGCCAACAACGGTATTCCATTTGAACCTCGACTGGTCGTGGGTCTCATGATCGCAATCAACAGAACCTGACATTCTGTTGGCGTCATGACTATCCACTCTATCCTAGGTATCCTATGTGTCACTCTGGCCTGGGTATTGGGCCTTTTACCTCATAAAACATCCCACCCAACCTGCAAAACAGAACAGAAGACCCCAAGGAACACAGAATATAATCCATATGCATGATGTGCAAACAGAAATAAACATGATATGCAAGCAGAAAGGTAATCATGCAAACATATATACAAGGTATAGACATAAAAACAAATAAACACCCAGTAAATAAACAAACAAACGCAGGCTAGGATCGACTCACTAAGGATGGACCAGCAACAGGTCTAGCAACATCCCCAGCAGAGTCGCCAGCTGTCGCACGCTCGCGAAAAATGAACAGAGTCGCCACCAATATATTTATCCCATAAGGGAAAGGAATATCAGAAAACCTAACAAAGGAAGGAACAGGGTCTTGCGACCAGAGAATCTAGGTGCGGGAGTCGGTTACGCAAGGGGAAGGTGCTAGCACCCCTCACGCCCATCGTACTCGATGGTATCCACCTATGTTTGTTTCTATCTAAAGGGTGTGTACTATGTCTATGTCTAAATGCGAATGCATGCAAAATGTAGGGAAAAGAAGGATTGTACTCGCACGGGCCCTACCCCGCTGCCTACGTATCCTTTTCAGGAATCAGAGTTACCGTAGCTCGGCTAAAGATTTTCTGTTTGTTTTTGTGTTTTTTAATTGGGCGGCGTTAACGCTCGCGCTCTTGCATAAGGGATCGCCTAGGATGCAATGGAGCGGAGATAACGGTGCCCTTAGGAAGAAGAAAGAGATTGGTTTGTGTCTTTTAGGGTAGATGAGTAATGAACAGTACCCAATACCGGGCCACTCACCACTTTCTCTACTTTGCTTTAGTCTAAACCATTGTTAGATGTTTTAAAGTGTTTTTGGGTTGTGTATTTTTTTAAGGGAATTTACTTCACGATTCGAATCACATAAAATGTATAATGATCGAGAAGCAGATTAGGGAATGAATCTCACTCACTTCCATCCCATTATGTAATGTTTGAGAAACAGATTAGAGAATGAATCTCACTCATTTCTCTCCCATTAATTAATGTTTGAAAAACAGATTAGGGAATGAATCCCACTCGTTTCTCTCCCATTAAGTAGCGACCGAGAAACAGATTAGGGAATGAATCCCACTCGTTTCTATGCCACTAAGCGATTGAGAAATAGATTAGGGAATGAATCCCACTCATTTCTCTATCACTTGCTTAATGTGATTCGCATCTTCCTTTTATTAATGTTTTTAAAAGTTGAAAAGAAAAAGAATGCAACGGGGAACTATTTCTAAATTCTAATCTAAGTTGTCTATACAAGTCTAAATCCTAATGTCAACATGGGGTAGATTCTAAAAGGAGCAATAAAATGGTACTAACAAGATAGGCCTAAAATAAGGCCAAAAATACAAACAATGAAATCACACAAGCATCGTACAAAAGTAACATGAAACTAGCACAAAACAACTCAAGTACTAATGCAAAATTACACTAAAATACTACCATTTTTTATGACCGTTTTTATGAAGAACTTAAATGTCAAAATTAACCTAAAAATCTACTATTTTTTATGAGGATTTTATATGAAGAAAAGGGCTTCTAATTAAGCAAAGAGAATTAGCCTAAACTAACATTTTTTATTGATTATTTTCTATGTCAAAAGTTTTACTATAGTCTAAAATCTAACAAGGGAAATTAGTATTACCTAAAGTCTGACAGGAGTAATGATCTAATCTCTAAAACTTAACAAAATCTTGTTTTTTATATGTCCTTTATATCTAAAAAAATCTAGAAAGAAAAATACTAAAAGGAGCATCAAATCTAATTACAAAAACATGAAAACAGGGGGGTTCAGTCTGAAAATAATGGTGTGCACAGCAGATACGCAGGCCCAGATACATTAGCCCAAACAAAGTTTTTATTGTCAGTTTTTTTTTGTGAAAGAAATCCATGGGCCAGGGGGTGTGTTAGTGAATTCGGTGGACATGGCCCAATGAATAGTTTTCATATCTTAATCAGCACATAATGAGACCTTAAACCTTATGCTAAAATGCATTTACACCAATTAATTCAGACTAATTACCCGATTAAACGTCACTTAATTCAATTCAATTAATAAAAATCCAATAGAAAGAGGATTTAGGGTTCAGTATGTGACCTATCAGCTTCCTCTCTCTCACAAATGAACGACGGCGGCGGAGGGATCACTCCAAGTGGATCTTTAACATGTCTTGCTCCGATCAACGGCGGTCTCTTGCGTCAGCTTCCTTCTCGCTTCTCTTTTCACTTCCCTTTCAGAACTCGGTTCGAATCTCCTCTCAGATTTGCTCTAGCCTTTTCGACAATTCGTTCCTCCCACTCAATGTTCCGATACGTGCTCGGCAGAGGGAGTTCGGTGCTTCTGCGAATTCAACGAAAATGTAGAGAAATCCCGTTGAAGTTTTCAAGGAACGGTAATCTTCGCTATCTCGTTTTGACTCGTTCTTCTTCTTCGATTTCCGATTCCTTTCCTTTCTTTTTGATTTCTGAGCGGTTTGTTATTGTTGTTTTTGCTACGTGATGATGAAGATTTGCGATGCAGATGATTACGGTGATGAACAACGTGATGATGATGCTGCGCAAGATTGAGCGAAGCGGTTTCACGTAGTGAAGATACAGTGGCGATGATTTTGCAGAATCAATGAAGGACCAAGAGAGAGAGAGAGAGAGAAGATTGAGGATTATGAAGGAGCTTCAAGATGGAAGAGTGGGAGTGTTGAAGATGGTGAAGCGTGGAGGAAGGGGCGTGTGAAATGGTGGTTGAAGGTGATGCGTGTGGAGTGTCAAGAAGAAGAGAGAGTTTATGATGGTGAGTGAAGATGAATAGAGGTGGAAGTTTGATTGAAGGGTGATGGTTAATGGAGGCTCTGAAGATTGAAGGTGTTGGAAGGAGGTTGATGAAAGTGGAGAAGAAGATGAAAAATGGTGGAGACTGAAATGTGAAGGGTGAAAACCTGTTATATATCGGTTGAAGGTTAGTCTTTTACTCTCTTTTTCTGTTAGAGTTCGGTTGGAGATTCTGTTAGATGTGTAACTGAATGTTAGGTTAGTTTTTTTTTGAAACAGTAAGCTGAGTTGGCAAATTAGTTATAGGTTGGTAGTTAGTTGCTGGCTGAATGTTAGTAATTAGTCGTTGACTGTTTTTTTTTTAAGTGAACTTGTATGAAGTATTCTCATGCTGCGTTTTCTTTTTTAGTACTGAACCAAACTATGGACCCTGTATATGATTGGTGTGGATGATTGAACAGTTTTGACGAATACCTTTTATTTACGCATCGACGTATGTCGAACGAGCTGTTGTGGTACCCATGTGTGTTTATGTCCTCTACATCTTGGATATTGCTGAGCTGAATTGTTATGATGCAGAATTTCCTTTTTTCCTTACTTGATGCAGGGCTGTTTTTTTGTGGCAGCAACTCACGGATATGGGATCATGGTTTGAGTTTAAAGAGTTTGTATGGTGTAATTACGTTGAATCGTCGATGCTGAACCGTTAGTAAAATGCCGGTAAGTGGAGTTTTTTTGTTGATGTTATGCTGAAAGTTTTAGACGCAATCACGTCTGAATGTTTTATGAACATGGTGAGTTCTGAGTCGGTTCAGCTGCTCTGGTTTTATGCAGGTATGGTCATGTATAACATCTATTTTGAATTTTGAAATTGTTAAAACAATGGTTAAATGGGGTGTTAGATTGATGTTAGTAAGCTAGTTAATTGGTGAATGTACGAGGTTACTTTTCTCTGCAAGGGCTGATATGTGGATCGTTTTTTAGATTTTGGTAATGGCTGTATGGTTAGAATTGATGTGTTCATGTTATATTCTGCAGGTTCTGTTAAATTGGTTTGGACACGAGGACATGAATGGAAACAATGGTTATGGGCAGAAATCATGGACGATGATGAAGATTAGGTTGAGAGTTTAGGGGATAGTGTTGAGTCTAGGTCCAAGTCAGGGTCTCTGGTCAACAATTGACCAGAATGTCAACTGTTACTTTTTGTGTAATTCTCAATGATTCCAATTCTGAATTTTTTGTAATGATTTCTTTTCCTTGTAAGATTATTTTTTGTTATAAACTTTGGTGGTTATGTCTTGTTTTACAAAATGGATGTTCTTCATGTAATGATACAGTGAGTGATGTAATGTGATGAATGCTACTGTTGGTCCCCGTTTTTCTTTAATAATTCAGTTTGTTGTATGGTTTTCTTTGTAACGGTATGGATGTATCAAATATGTATTAAACACGGGAATGGGGTAATGGATGGATGTTGTAATGAAGTTCCTTTCTCTCTAATGAATGTAACTCTTATTCTCTTCCTTTCCACCCTTTTTGTAATAGCTTCTAGTAATGTATGAATTGAATGGCCGTTTGACTTTGCCATGTATGTTGACCCTTTTGTGTAGTCTCTTTGTGATTCAAGTAGTCGAACCAAATGCCTTGTAACCTCGAACAAAAGGAATCTTCTAAACATGCCCACACTTTGGTAATTCAAACCATAAATCCTTGACTTAAAGATCACAAAAGGAATGTCCCGAGGAGTTCTTTGGACAAAGACAATACTTGAAGCATAGGAGAACACTTAGCATGAAATCTTGTGATCCTCAGTGAAATTAACAAATTCAGACACCATGTATAAAAACCATAGTCCTCTTGCCCTTGACGAATCTTCATAGGTGAAAACCTTATAACTTTAGGAGAATGAATTCCACAATGAACGGCCACGTAAAACCCCTAGATTTCAAAATCCTTGGTCCAATGCGAAGTTATTGATTAATGAATGCATGAGTCATGTTAATGACCTAATGGAGATATGCACATGAATGAAAAGCCTAAGCCAGATGAAAGTAAAAGGGTAGGACAAATTTGGGGTATGACAGCTGCCCCTATTTAATCATCTTAAACCTGAAGGTGAGATTGGCGCTAGCCTTTCGAACCTTCAAGGTAGAAGAAGATTAAATATCAAGACCTGAAATTTGTCCTGAAGAGAAGATGGTGTAAGTGTTATCCTTATTTTTTGTTTGATATCTGCTGGGGAAAGAGAAATGTTTCTTTTGCCTGCATAGTCCTGAAGAGTGTGGACCTGCAATGGTTGCACTCCCAATCATCTACATGTTATTGTTCATAGCATGGGTCATTAATCGTCATTCTTAAAATTTGCCGTATTTCTTATTTCTTAAATGTACCGTTTATTCGTCGTACTGTTCAATATAGTATGTGATATTTGTACTGTCAGTATTAAATGTTGTACTATTTGTCATAATATTGCTTAATTACTAAGATAATATTTTGTGTGTTTTCTGCCAGTCAAATATTCCTATTTCTGTGCATTAAATGATTTTCAGGGTTATTATCGGTAATTTTGCCCGCATACCGTAAATATTAGTTATTTATTATGTCTGTGTTTTTCTAACAAGTCATGTAAATAAATTTTCATTTTTCACATAAAACAAAAACAAAAAACAACAAAAAAGAAAATTAACTTTGACTGTTGATTTTTCACTCTAACTGCTACATCAATACCTGAACAGTCAGTTGACAGCCAAACTGCTGGCAGTACAATTCTCAGTGTTTTGTACCATCAATCAAATCAATCTTTCACAATTCAAAATTCCAAGATTTTTGTTCTAGAAGTCCTCTGAATATCACGCGATTAGCAGAGACTCAACACTGCACAAAAATCAGGTACGCTTAACTGTCTCCTACACAAACAGTCCCTAATCAGGGTTTTTCTTGTTTTTACAGGAGCAACAAGTTTTTGAGAGCTCAAATGGATTTCATACACATCCATATATCTCAAAGTACCATCATACAAATTTTCAAACTTCAATTCACTCAGACGCACCGTCAGCAGCTCAAACAGTCAACAGACGACCCGTTTGACCAAAAAAGTCAACAGACAGTCAAAAATGAAATTTTTTGTCAAAGTCCATATTTTGTCAAAGGATTCATCACTTGATCATTGGATGATCATAATTCATCAAGGAAAGGTCAAAAATCAACAAAACCCTAAGATTCAAAATTAGGGTTTTTGCCTGAAAAGTCAACTCAACTTTGACTGATCATAACTCTCTCATCCTTCATCCAAAAAATTCAAAACAAAGCTTGTTTTGAAGGAAATTCAATTATCTTTCAAATGCCATTGATCCCATGGTCATTGGATTCACCATTTGAAAAATATGATCAAAGACATTACAGGTCATTTTCAAAGTCAACAAAAAGACACTTTTTTCAAAAGGACACACAAGGAGCTTCAAAAATCATTTTGACATGAGACCAAAGGCATTGGTTAGAGGACTCTTTGAGGTTTCCAAAAAGTGCAAGATCTCCTTCATATGACAAAAATTGAAGGATTTACACCTTGTTGAAGTTGGCTAAATTTTGGGAAAATACATGAAATCAACATTGCTCAAAAATGTATTTTTTCCAAATGGGGCCAAGTTTTCAGCATTCAAACATCATTTCCATGATGTTATGGGCCTCCCACGACCAAGACTAAGCCCATACCTTTTTTTATCCATTTTTGCATGATTTTATCTTACTTTAAGATTAAAATTAAAAGGAAAATGCATGGATAATGGTAGCTTAACTTCCAAGCATGACTCACCCCTAAGGAATCTTCATCTTCTGCAGAGAATTGAAGAGCAAGGCAGGTGCATTGAAGGAGAGCAAGACTTGGTCAATTTTTCAAAGGTTTTTAATATTAAAAAACCAAAGTTTCAACAAAGGCAACTAAGGCACATATTAGCTTCAATTGTAAGCACACATAGCTTATAAATAAGCTATCTTAGTTCAGTAACAAGGGGGAGACGAGTTCAGAAGCATCCATAAGCATATAGCATACTTGTAACCACTTGTAATTTTCAAAGAAACTTGAAATTCGAATTTTAAGTTTCAGTCCATTTCAATATAAAATAAACATTCAAACATCATCTCTAAGCTACACTGAAACAATTCCAATCATTTCCAAGTCATAAACTTCACTGAATCGAGCTATATAAAGCCACGGTTTGTTCAAACTAAAACCAACTTATATCTCATAATTCACGCACATTTAACAAGATGTAGATGCATAATTGTGTTTGGTTTGAAGCTCTGGTCGTTTCTGGAGCTTCAATTGGACTTTAATGGTTGTTTGTATCATATACCATTTTAGGGTTTGCTTAGTTCAAAATTAGGGTTTTTCATTAGGGCCAAAATTAAGCAAACTTAAGGACATGGTTACATTCAGTGGAACAAGACGAATCCAATGGTGCCATCGCGCCTGATTTTTATGCTTGTTTACCCCTATTCGTTATTTTGCAGATTTAGGGTTCACTTACTATAGCGCTTTTTTACAAAAGCGCTGTCAAAGGCCTTGTCTGAAGGTTGAAGACGAAGACGTGTCTTCCTCCCATTGGTTCAGAAGCGCGCGCGTGTTTTTTGAATTTATCTCTAATCAAGTGTTTTGCAGGTGTAACGTGTACCATGTGCCTCAAAGTCTGGACCATCTGATCTTGCTTAACAGCTCATCCAACGCCTCAGAACACGCATGCGCATCATACTCCCTCATTTAATTTCCACATCTGATCAGTATCCTTTTATTTCTTATTTTTATTTTAATTTCTTTGTTAAATTAATTAAAAATAGTTTTAAAAATCCAAAAAATACACAAAAAATATTTTTAGACTTCTAAAATAATATATTATTTTCTGAAATAAAAATATTTTATTTTTCTTCATAATTTCAATATTTTGCATAATTAATTAGTATATATTTATATATTTGCTTTTAATTATTCTAACCAATCAAAAAAATCATAAAAAAATTGTTCTTTGTGTTAAATATTGTTTATATATTATAAACTAATTTTGTACATATTTTGAATCATTTTATCTTTAAGTTTTAATTATTTGTATAATTATTTGCATAATTATGTTTTAATTAACTTAAATCAATTTCAAATCAATTTCAAAAATTCCAAAAAAAATTAGTTTTGTTTTAAAATTAATTGACACATATTTTTGTACATATTTTAAACTTAATTTCTAGGTTTAAATCTATTTTCATCTTTTTCTTCATTTTAATTTAATTAATCATGCATTAATTAATTAAAATCAAACCATAGAAAATCCAAAAAAAACATGCCTTTTATTTTTTGCAATTTAAATTCCTAGATAAATGTATAGGATGTCAAATTCATGTAAATAGGCTAGTTTACGTTTCCTGCACAATCGATGTAATAGCGTAGATTTACTTTCCGCACTTTACATTTCCGCATTTTAATTTCCAGCACATATAAACTGCGTGTATGTCAAAGATAAAATTGAACCGTTAGATCACTAACTTCAAAGATAAATATCTGAATCCAATCACAATCACACTTGCACCCCTTCAGGTAATCCCTTCTCATTCCTTTCAAAATCAAAGTCAAAATTCCACTGTTTTGAGTACAAAATCGAACCTTGCTTTTATATCCGGTGAAAGGATAGATTTTTAAAGGAAATAGGATAAAGACCTTACAACTCAGGGTAGACCTCCTAGTTTGCTTGCTCAAATCAAAACAAACAAAATTCTCATACACTGTTGATTTTTCAAAACTTTCAAAAAAGACAATACTTTGTATACATCCAAACACGGGTTATTACAAAGTTAACGTTCTTTTCAAAACATCTTTCGAAAGATAAACAAGCATTTTGTATACATCCACACACGGATCATTACAAAATTCAAATTACAGAGGTATTTGAAACCACATATGAGCAATTTCAGAGCAATTGAAAAGTGATCGAAAAACAAGTGAGCTAAGCAAACTTAAGAGCCCATGGATAACCATGGATACAAAGGGTGCTAACACCTTCCCTTTGTATAACCTACCCCCTTACCCAGAATTTCTTAAAGGTCTTTTTTCTGTTTCTTTTATAAACCTTTCCTTAATTGGATAAAATAAAAGGTCGGTGGCGACTCTGTGAATTTTCAAAAATGCGAAAGCATTAAGCGACAAAAAAGAGTCAGTTCACGTATCTCTACAGATCAGAGGTATGGCCCGGAATTAAAAAAATCGGAGGTCCACACATAGCTTCAAAAGGATTCACCTTGAGAGGATCGTAGGTGATCCTTATCCTTTTTGGTTTGTTTTCAGATTCTTCGGTTGCCTTTCTCTTCTGTTTATGATCAGTTGCTTGATTTGATGAGCTTGACGAAGGATTCATGGTGACATTGCAGATAGAGAAGAACCGCTAGGGTTTATGATATGAATGCAGAGAGAGAGAGAGAGCAAAAAATGAAACTGAATGCAAGAGAGAGAAATATAAGAGGGAAAAGAAACGTTTGAAGAATATAAAAGAAAAGAAATAAAAAGAAATGATGGATAGCATTTAATGTTACGTGACGTGAGGAGAGATAATTATGACAAAAGAAGTGATTAGCACAGTTACCTAAGTAGGCGTCCCCTCAACTGCACGCATGCTTTTCCAGAAATAGTGAATACGTGTTCATTTTCTAGAGAGACTGGTGACAGCTGTTTTGCTTTAAAAGAGCTTCTGAATCAACTTAGATAAAGATACGTTAGAGATAACAGAATCAGAGATTCTAATTGATTAGTATCAGAACTTCTTATGGCTGCCTAGTCTTAACACATTTCAGAAGATACTCATACAAAGATCTTCTCATTTTCTCATTCTGGGCACAAGTCCATACTGATATTTTTCAGAATGAACTTAAACCTATCTTCAGCAAGGGGTTTTGTAAAGATATCAGCCCATTGATGGTCTGTATCCACAAAGTTTAAAAATATAACACCCTTCTGAACATAGTCCCTTATGAAATGATGTTTAATCTCAATATGTTTAGCTTTTGAATATAAGATAGGATTCTTTGATAAACATATAGCAGAAGTATTATCACAGAAGATAGGAATGTTACTCTCATATATCTGATAATCTTCTAGCTGACTTCTCATCCAGAGCATTTGTGTGCTACAACCAGCAGCAGCAACATATTCTGCTTCTGTTGTTGAGAGGGCAATAGTAGCTTGCTTCTTGCTGTACCATGAGATCAGATGACTTCCAAGAAATTAACAACTTCCAGAAGTGCTCTTTCTTTCAATTCTATCTCTAGCATAGTCAGCATCACAGAATCCTACTAAGTTGTATTCTTTGGATCTTCTGTAGACTAAACCAACATTAGTAGTACCTTTCAGATACCTCAGAATTCTCTTAACAGCAGTTAAATGAGATTCTCTTGGATTTGATTGGAATCTAGCACACAAGGAAACACTGAAGAGAATGTCAGGTCTAGAAGCAATTAGGTATAGAAGAGAACCAATCATACCTCTGTACAACTTATGATCTACCTTCTTACTTACCTCATCCTTACCTAGGACACATGTTGGATGCATAGGAGTTTTGGCTTCTTTGCTTTCAGAAAGGTTAAACTTCTTCAGAAGTTCTTTCACATACTTCGTTTGATGAACATAGGTTCCATCAGAAGTTTGGTTGATTTGAATCCCAAGGAAATACTTGAGTTCTCCCATCATGCTCATTTCAAATTCAGCCTGCATAGACTCAGCAAACTCCTTTCCAAGTGTAGCATTAGATGTTCCAAAGATGATATCATCAACATATATTTGACAAATTAAAATATCCTTTTTAAAGGTTTTACAAAAGAGAGTAGTGTCCACTTTTCCTCTAGTGAAACCATTTTCCAGAAGAAAAGAACTTAAACGTTCATACCAAGATATAGGAGCTTGCTTCAATCCGTATAATGATTTCTTTAATTTAAAAACATGATTTGGAGACTTGGAGTCTTCAAAACCAGGAGGTTGATGGACATAAACTTCTTCATCTATATAACCATTTAAGAAGGCACTCTTGACATCCATCTGATAAAGAGTGATGTTGTGTTGAGTGGCAAAAGAAATTAATAGACGAATAGATTCTAACATGGCCACTGGTGCAAAGGTTTCTGTGTAGTCAATCCCTTCTTGCTGACTATAGCCCTGAGCAACCAGTCTGGCTTTGTTTCTTACCACTTCTCCCTTCTCGCTTAGCTTGTTTCTGAATACCCACTTAGTGCCGATGATGTTAAATCCTTTTGGTCTCGGAACCAAGTCCCATACATCATTCCTTGTAAACTGATTGAGTTCTTCTTGCATGGCAATTATCCAGTCTGGATCTTCTAGAGCTTGATCAACAGAAGTTGGCTCGATCAAAGAAACAAGACCTAATTGACAGTCTGCATTGTTCTTAAGGAATGCCCTTGTTCTGATGGGATCGTATTTCTTCCCAAGGATCACATCTTCTGAATGAGCTGATGCAAGTCTGGGTGATCTTCTGACTGTTGGCTCTTCAGAAATCCTAAGATTCTCTAAAGATGCAGCAACTTGATCTTCTGATCCATTGCTTCTGAGACTACCAGCTTCTGCAGCTTTGCTTCTTGGTTCTACAGCTTCTGATATATCAATATCTATATCTGCAAAATTCTCAAGCTGCTTTGGTTTTTCAAGACCAAGCTTATCATCAAACCTGATATTGATTGATTCTTCTACAATCAATGTTTCAGTATTGTATACTCTGTAGCCTTTAGAGCATTCAGAATATCCAAGAAGGAAACACTTTTGTGCTTTAGAATCAAACATACCAAGATGATCTTTAGTATTCAGAATAAAACATACACATCCAAAAGGATGGAAATATGAAATGTTGGGCTTTCTGTTCTTCCACAATTCATAAGGAGTCTTATTTAGAATAGGTCTTATAGAGATTCTATTCTGAATATAACACGTAGTGTTTATTGCTTCTGCCCAGAAATGCTTAGCCATATTGGTTTCATTGATCATGGTTCTGGCCATTTCTTGTAGAGTCCTATTCTTTCGCTCTACAACTCCATTTTGCTGTGGAGTTCTAGGACAAGAGAAATCATGGGCAATGCCATTTTCTTTGAAGAACTCCTCAAAGAATTTGTTCTCAAATTCGCCACCATGATCACTTCTGACCTTAATGATCTTGCACTCCTTCTCAGATTGGATCTGAGTGCAGAATTCAAAGAACACTGAATGAGACTCATCCTTGTGTTTTAAGAACTTTACCCATGTCCAGCGGCTATAATCATCTACGATGACTAATCCATATTTCTTTCCTCTGACAGATGCTGTTTTGACTGGGCCAAACAGATCAATGTGCAAGAGTTCTAGCGGCCTTGAGGAAGAAACAACATTCTTAGACTTGAATGCAGGTTTGGAGAACTTGCCCTTCTGACATGCTTCACAAAGAGCATCTGATTTGTATTTCAGATTTGGGAGTCCTCTGACCAGATTTAGTTTGTTAATTTGAGAAATCTTTCTCAAACTAGCATGACCTAATCTTCTGTGCCAGACCCATTGCTCTTCAGAAACAGACATAAGGCAAGTCACCTTCTGCTTCTCAAGATCTGAAAGATCAATCTTATAAATGTTGTTCTTTCTCTTGCCTGTAAATAGGATTGAGCCATCCTTCTGACTTACAGCCTTGCAAGAGTTTTGATTGAAGATTATATCATAACCATTGTCACTTAATTGACTTATGGACAATAAGTTATGCGTTAATCCTTCTACAAGAAGTACATTAGTCATGAAAGGAGAGTTACCAAGACTTATGGTTCCAGAGCCAATGATTTTGCCCTTCTGATCTCCTCCAAACTTGACTTCTCCACCTGGTTTAAGCACCAGATCTTGGAATGTAGACCTTCTTCCTGTCATGTGTCGCGAGCACCCAGAGTCCAGATACCATGACATGTTGTGCTTTGTCTTCTTTGCAGCCAAGGATATCTGCAACAGAAATTATCTTCTCCTTAGGTACCCACAATTTCTTGGGTCCTTTCTTGTTAGTTCTCCTCAAGTTCTGATTGAACTTGGGTTTAGCATAATATTTAACAGGAGGAACAGCATGATATTCTTTAGGTTTGTCAGCATGATATTTCTTAAGATGTGTCACATGCTTCTTGGTGTGAATAGTGTTAAAGCTCTGTGCATGTGAAGTGAGCCTAATATCATGTGCATGGCCATATTTGAACTGATCATACAATGGCTTGTATGTGATCTTCAGATCATCAATAGGTTCAAATTTATGTGAGGTATCACCCTCATAGCCAAAACCAAACCTTCTGTTTCCAGAAACACCATATATCATAGAAGCAAGATGACTTCTGCCAATACTTCTAGATAAGAACTTTTTGAAGCTCGAGTCATATTCTTTCAGAATATGATTGAGACTCGGAATGGATTTTTATGTTTCAGAAGGAGATCCACTATCTTTGGATAGATTTAAAACTTTTTCCTTCAGTTCAGAGTTTTCCACTTCCAGCTTCTTAGTTTCAAATTCAAACTGCTTCTTCAGCTTTTTGTATTTGATACTAAGATGAGCCTTGAGTTCCAGAAGTTCTGTTAAACTGGAAACTAACTCTTCTCTAGATAGTTCAGAAAATACCTCTTTAGAATCTGATTCTGATGTAGATTCTGATCCATCATCTTCTGTAGCCATCAGCGCGAAGTTGGCTTGTTCTCCTTCAGAGTCTAATTCTGATTCTGATTCAGAATCATCCCATGTTGCCATAAGACCTTTCTTCTTATGAAACTTCTTCTTGGGATTCTCCTTCTGAAGTTTTGGACATTCATTCTTGAAGTGTCCAGGCTCATTGCACTCATAGCAGACAGCCTTCTTCTTGTCAGATCTTCTGTCACCAGAAGATTCTCCTCGTTCAAATCTCTTTGAACTTCTGAAGCCTCTGAACTTCCTTTGCTTGCTCTTCCAGAGTTGGTTTACCCTTCTGGAGATCATGGACAGTTCATCTTCTTCTTCTGATTCTGATTCTTCAGAATCTTCTTCTTTAGCCTGAAAAGCGTTAGTGCATTTTTTAATATTAGATTTTAATGCAATAGACTTACCTTTCTTCTGAGGCTCGTTTGTGTCCAGCTCTATTTCATGGCTTCTCAAGGCACTGATGAGCTCTTCCAAAGAAACTTCATTCAGATTCTTTGCAATCTTGAATGCTGTTACCATTGGACCCCATCTTCTGGGTAAGCTTCTGATAATCTTCTTTACATGATCAGCCTTGGTGTAGCCTTTATCCAGAACTCTTAATCCAGCAGTTAGCGTTTGAAATCTTGAGAACATCTTCTCAATGTTTTCATCATCCTCCATCTTGAAGGCTTCATATCTTTGGATTAGAGCAAGAGCTTTAGTCTCCTTGACTTGAGCATTTCCCTCATGGGTCATTTTCAATGACTCATATATATCATAGGCCGTTTCCCTGTTAGATATCTTCTCATACTCAGCATGAGAGATAGCATTCAGCAAAACAGTCCTACATTTATGATGATTCTTGAAAAGCTTCTTCTGATCATCATCCATTTCTTGCCTTGTAAGCCTTACGCCACTGGCTTTCACTGGATGTTTGTAACCATCCATCAGAAGATCCCATAGTTCACCATCTAGACCAAGAAAGTAACTTTCCAGTTTATCTTTCCAGTATTCAAAGTTTTCACCATCAAATACTGGTGGTCTAGTATAACCATTGTTACCATTATATTGCTCAGCAGAGCCAGATGTAGATGCAGGTGGGTTTGTTGGAATTTCACCATCCATCTTTTACTGAAGCGTTTTTCTCTTCCTGAATCTTTTCTAAACACGGTTAAGTGCTTGCACATTAGAACCGGCGCTCTGATGCCAATTGAAGGATAGAAAAACACTTAGAAAGGGGGGTTTGAATAAGTGTAGTCTAAAAACTTGAACGATAAAAACAAATTGCACAGTTATTTTTATCCTGGTTCATTGTTAACTAAACTACTCCAGTCCACCCCCTTGGAGTGATTTACCTCACCTGAGGATTTAATCCACTAATCTCAACAGATTACAATGGTTTTCCACTTAGCCCACGACTAAGTCTTCTAGAGTATCCTGATCACAACCTGATCACTCTAGGAACAATTGCTTAGACACAAGCTAAGACTTTCTAGAGTATCCTGACCACCACGTGATCACTCTAGTTACAACTGCTTAGACACAAGCTAAGACTTCCTAGAGTATCCTGATCACACTTGATCACTCTAGTTACTTACAAATTAATGTAATTAATTCTAAGAGTATTACAATGCTTCTGAAAAGCTATAATCACAACAGTGATATTTCTCTTAAAGTTTAAGCTTAATCTCACTAATATATTACAACAGCAATGTAGTGAGCTTTGATGAATATGAAGTTTGTGAGCTTTGATTTGAACAGCGTTTCAGCAAGTTTGTATTCACAGAATTCGTCAGAATCGGTAACCTTGCTTCTCATCAGAACTTCATATTTATAGGCACTTGAGAAGATGACCGTTGGGAGCATTTAATGCTTTGCGTATTCCGTATAGCATTGCATTTAATGTTTCACACTTTTGTCAACTACCTCGAGCCTTGTTTACGCTGTGTCTACTGACGTTGCCTTTAATAGCTTCTAACGTTCCTTTTGTCAGTCAGCGTAGTCTGCCATCTTGTACTTGCTTCTGATCTGATGTTTGTGTATACAACGTTTGAATATCATCAGAGTCAAACAGCTTGGTGCAGAGCATCTTCTTGTCTTCTGACCTTGAAGTGCTTCTGAGTGTGATACCATGAGAACTTCAGTGCTTCTGCTTCTGAACTCAAGTTCTTCTGATGCTTCCATAGACCCATGTTCTGATTCTGCTTTGACCATCTTCTGATGTCTTGCCAGACCATGTTCTGATGTTGCATGCTGAACCTTCCGAGTCAAAGCTTCTGAGCGCTGATTTGTGCATACTCTTTATATATTTCCTGAAAGGGAAATTGCAATGTATTAGAGTACCACATTATCTCATCTAAAATTCATATCCTTGTTATCATCAAAACTAAGAATATTGATCAGAACAAATCTTGTTCTAACACTATATAGAAGTAGAAAAGTCATCCTTAGCTCCTTGTGAAAGAAGCGAACATACTGTTTCACCTTCTTCACAAACTTCTAAAATAACATCTTCCTCACTTTCGGAAGAGGAAATGCAGCGCTTTCCCTATAGTGTTTCTATGTAGCTAGGGATAACTGAACTCTTCTTATAGCGCAAAACTTCGGCACTTATGGAGGATCCTTTCATGCTCACTAATATTTCTTCGGAACTTGATGATTTAGATTCTGGGTCAGAATAAAAGATCTAAAGAGATTTTGCGCATGTGCTCTCTACACAAGTCCATGCATGGTCTCCGATAAATACTTTATTCTCTCTACATTTCATAAGAAGAAAGGTTTATTTCTGAAGAATCTTCACGCGTGGAGTGATCGAATCGGTAAAGAAGGAAAGGAGAGCAAATTTCAAATGTTTCGAAGTTTCTAACCTTATGCTTGGGGTTAATGGGCGGGGTTAGTGCACCTTTCCCATAAAAGTCATCATTACTCACACGTGTTGAAAAGACAAACCCATAAATGATTTTGAAAACCCATTGACACACGTTAAAAAAAATTGACTGTTGGAATGCATATGGGCCCGACTTACCAAGACGGCCTAACATAATTTCTTGACAGACCAAACTATTCATCCCTACAGAACTCTAGATTGGGGGGTCTTGTATATATTTAGAATGTGTAGGCCGATCAGGAAAGTCGGCACCAGAGGAGGAATGTAGGTACAAGATAAGATGGATAAAGAGATGTGACTAATCACAGGAAGCTATTAGCTTAGCTCGACATAGACCTTCAACTCGGTGCGAATCTTATACCCGTTATCCATATATGAAAGGACCCCGCCGTTACGGGAGTTCTAGCCCCTAAATGACCGGGCGGCGGAGGTTATGATAGTTGGCTTATTATGGAGGAAATCCAAGGTTCACTAGTGCAGGAAAGACTTTTTACATCAGGAAAAAAATCACATTTTACATTGGTTCTTGGTCCGATGTAAAGTCAAGTGATGTAGTAAATCAAAGATATTTTACATCGGTAAGCAGCCCGATGTGAAAAATCCACCTACCACATTGGTTGACTGTTATATCTGATGTGAAATACGGGTTAATTCTTTTTTTAAAAAAATAACTACAGTATTTGACATCGGCTATCTTAATGGCCCGATGTAAAATATAGGTTTTAACATCGGTTAACTTAATGGCCCGATGTAAAATATAGATTTTTACATCGGTTGCCTTATTGGCCCGATGTAATATCTTTCATAAAAATTTAGGTTTTTTTTTGCGGAATCGAGGTGGATTTCCTATAATTTTTTTGGTACCTATTTTTCATATTTTTCCTACATCACATACCACATTTAGGTCACTATTTTTATAATAAGAAAAACATAAAAATCTTTAAAACATAATCCACTAATAAGACAATGTAACATATAAATGCATCAGCCAATCATAACCAACTATTACTTACAATTCAATATGCACTAAAATCTTCCAACAAAGAAGCAGATTCATGAACGGACTCAACAAACATAAACCAAAAGATAATTAAGTACTAATAAATTTAGATAGACCTAACTTAAAATTCTTCTATGAATAAAACGAAATATAACATAAACCCACTAGACATATCCTTGAAGAAATTCATTCAAAAGCCCACTGGTTTTCACGATGAACTTCCTCCTCTTCCTCTAGAGTGAAGTCATTCTTAATGTTGAAGGTCCTAAGGATCTCCTCATGTGTCTTTCACTTGATCATGTCTGCTACAGTCTGGCATGTAAGATCAAGCAAGTTCTTGATGTTTATATAGTTAGCCGCCTAAAAAAGAAAAATGTCATATAAGTTATTAGTAATTATAAAGTCTTAAATTACGAATAATAAACAAAACTGAATTCTAACACCAGTGAACACAACAAATATTGAACTCATAAAAGTAATAAAGTCAATGAAAGTAATAAGTTTAACAATGAATCAAGTAAGTAAAAAATTAAAGGAGTCCAAAAGTGAGATAAAGGGAGTAAGGTGCATTCTAAAAAACAAAACAACTTCCATTTAAGAAGAAATCACAATCGATAAATCATAACTAAAAATTTACAAATAAAATAATTGTATAATTTCAAAAAAAAAAATTTAAAGAGTTCACTTATATGCCAAGCTATATCAATGCAAATATGCTGTTGATCATAATGGAAAAATTAATTCTTATTATTCATTTATGTGAATACATAAGTATACTATATATACAGAGAATATGCATTGGATTATCCTAAATAATAGGAAGTCCTTAACAACCTGTATATGTGACTGAGTCAAAATAATAAAAACCTATTTTCCTAATAAAACTGAATGGTAATTAATATTATAAAGTATTGATATGTAAGACACCCCCACAAGCTAGACTATGGAGATTGTGTAGGCCAAGCTTGGAAACATGAGTCTCAAAGGCAGGTTTGTAAAGAGGTTTGGTCAGAAAATCAGCAATCTGTAATCGAGTGTGGATCGGGAAGAGTTTGATGATTCCAGCTTCAATCTTTTCGCGAGTGACGTGACAGTCAATTTCGATGTGTTTGGATCTCTCATGAAAGGATGGATTATGAGCAAGGTAGATTGCAGAGTTGTTGTCGCAGTAAACAGAGGTAGGTTGATTGAAAGAGTAGTTCAAATCCTTGAATAAGTTGTGCAGCCACTGAATCTCACAAGCTAGACTAGCTAAGGCCCTGTATTCTGCTTCGGAACTACTCCGGGAAACTGTAGTTTGCTTCTTTGATTTCCAGGAAATTAGTGAAGATCCTAAAAAAACTGCATATCCGGTAATTGATTTTCTGGAAACAGGGCACGTTGCCCAATCAGAATCTGCAAAACCTGATAAAATTAAGTCAGTGGTGGCAGAATAAAATAAACCTGTAGCAGGGGCGGTTTTTAAATATTGTAAGACCCGAACAGCAGCATTAAAATGTACAATTTTTGGTTTCGAAACATATTGGCTAAGCTGTTGGACAGCAAAGGCGATATCAGGCCTCGTGGTGGTTAAATATAAAAGCCTTCCAATGAGTCGTCTGTATTGAGTTTCATCCTCTAAAGGAGGAGAATCAACACAGTCTAGCTTAAGGGAAGGATCATAAGGAGTTTTAGATGGCTTGGTAGCAAGCTGTCCAGAATCTTCCAGAAGTTCCAAAGTGTATTTTCTTTGATTAATTAAGATACCTTTGGAAGATCGGGCAACTTCTATACCAAGAAAAAATCTAAGATTTCCTAAATCTTTTATTTTGAAACAGTCATGAAGAAAGGATTTGACATATTGAATTTCAGAAAAGTCATTTCCAGCTAAAACAATGTCGTCAACATATATAAGTAAAGCAGTAAAGGAAGAATCGTGATGTTTAGTAAACAGTGAGTAGTCAGCAAGAGAGTGGTTATAACCTATGGAAAGTAATGAATCAGACAGTTTTGAATACCATTGTCGGCTAGCTTGTTTGAGCCCATATAGGGACTTTTGTAGCTTGCAAACTTTGGTATTATTGTCAACAGAGTTAGGTAAAACAAGACCTTTAGGTAATGTCATATAAACTTCTTCATGTAAGTCACCATGTAAGAAGGCGTTATTAACGTCTAATTGTTCTAAAAACCAACCTTTGACAGAAGCTAAAGCAAGTAGAGATCTTACCGTGGTGAGCTTTACAACGGGAGAGAAAGTGTCAAAGTAATCTATACCTTCAACTTGAGTGTAGCCTTTTGCTACCAGACGCGCTTTGTAGCGTTCTATAGAACCATCTGCATGAAATTTAATTTTATATACCCATTTACAATCTATGGGTTTTTTATTAGGGGGGAGGTCAACAATAGACCAAGTGTTGGTGGAAGTTAAAGCTTCTAATTCAGCTTGCATAGCGCGGTTCCAGCAATCTAATTTACATGCTTGGTTATATGTTTTTGGTTCAGTGAGGGAGGAGATGGAGAGGCAGAAATTTTTATAGGGGGGAGAGCAATTGTTGTAGCTTATGACAGAAGAGAGAGGGAAAGGATTGTCATGGGATATAGTGTTGGTTATTGGTTGGTTTTGTAGAAGATTACAATGATAGTCATTTAAATAGCTAGGGGGGCGACTAACTCGGGTGGAAAGTCTTAGAGGAGGGGGAGGAATGGGGGGTTTTTCATGAGAGATATTTGGGTGAGGAGAGTTATTAAGGTTATTGTGTTGGGGAGTTTTGGTGGGAGGAGGAGATTGAGGTAGGGGATGAGGTGGAGGGGGTAAATGAGCTGGAGGAGGTAAGATAGGGTCAAGGTCAGGTTCAGTATTAATGCTAGTTGGCT
The DNA here is from genome assembly GCF_029867415.1 of Vicia villosa. Taxonomy (NCBI): domain Eukaryota; kingdom Viridiplantae; phylum Streptophyta; class Magnoliopsida; order Fabales; family Fabaceae; genus Vicia; species Vicia villosa. The sequence goes on from NW_026704936.1 coordinate 429,722, forward strand.
TAGGGTAGTTGCTAGTGGTAGTAGCATTAGTATTGAAAGGAAAAATATACTCATAAAAAACAACATTTCTGGAAATAAAGAATTCATGAGAGTGCAAATCATATAAAAAGTAACCCTTTGTCCCATTTTTAAATCCTAAAAATATAGTTTTCTTAGCTCGAGTGTCAAATTTTGTTCGATGAGCATTTAGAGTAGATGCAAAAGCAAGACATCCAAAAGTTTTTAAATGCGAGAGGGGGGGATCCTTGTTATATAACAGTTGAAAAGGGGATTTGTTTTTCAATAAGGGTGATGGAATTCTATTAATGAGGTGAACAGCATGTTGGATAGTGAAATGCCAAAAATATTTGGGAAGATTTGCTTGAAAGGAAAGAGCACGAGCAACATTTAAGATGTGCTGGTGTTTCCTTTCAACCAATCCATTTTGTTGAGGGCATTCAACGCAAGAGCGTTGGTGGAGAATGCCCTTAGATTTAAAAAAATCATGCATGAGAAATTCATTTCCATTATCACTTCGAAGGCATTTTAAAGATGTTGAAAATTGATTTTCAATAAATGAGATGAAAGTGGAAATATGTTTTCGTGTTTCACTTTTAAGTTTCATTAGAACAATCCAAGTAAAACGGCTATAGTCATCAACAAGGGTTAAAAAATAGCGATGTCCATCAATAGAGGGGATGGAATAGGGACCCCATATATCGGCATGGACAAGATCAAACATGTTAGATGAAACACTATTGCTAATAGGATAAGGGAGACGTTTTTGTTTAGAAAAGTGACAAATGTCACAGGGGGCAGTTTTATTAAAAGGGATAAAGGGGAACTGTGTAGTAATACATTTGTGAACAGAATCAGAAATATGCCCTAACCTATGATGCCATAAGGTGGCATTGTTGTCTAAAGAAGTAACAGAATTATGACTAGAAGTTGGAAAGATATTACATGAGAGGGACTGAGCATGGAAAACATATAGATCGCAATAGCGCTTAGCTAAACCAATCGTCTGCTGGGACGAATTCTGCAAAATCAAACACTTATCAATGTGAAAGTTTAAAAAACAATTAGAATCAGAAGTAAGTTGAGTCACAGAAATTAAGTTAACTGTGAATGAAGGGATGTAGTAAACATTATTGAGTGTAATAAAGTTAGAGAGCATAACAGTGCCAGATATGATTGCATTAGTTGTGTGACCATTTGGCATTTTCATTGTAAATGGGGGGATAGTGTGATAATTAGAAAAATTTGATAAAGAATATGTTATGTGGTGTGTAGCACCAGTGTCTATAATCCAAGGGGTTAGGATCTTACCTAGTGGAGAAGAGATAGTGTTGACATTACCGTTAGAAGAGATCACCGAGTTGAAATCGGAATCCAAAGGGGTAGCAGGCTGAGGAGTATTGTGGGTGAGGTGTTGTTGTAAGAGGGTAAGCAACTGATTGTACTGATCCTGAACGTTGGCAATGGTGGAATTGTTAGGAGTAGAGGGAGTGGTAGTGGAGGTCTCAGCAGAGGTGTTATTAACAGACGAATTTTTTGGGCGGTGTTGAAAACCGGGTGGGTAACCGTGTTTCGCAAAGCAGTTTTCAACCGTGTGATTGGTGCGGCCACAGTGCGTGCAAACGCGAGCAGGCCCAGAATGATGGCCATGTCCACCATATGAATTGTGACGACCTCTGCCTCTAGAGGAAGAAGGATGAGAACCACGCCCATTTCCATTTTGAGATTGAATTTGAGAGGCAAGGGTCGGGGTTTCTGAAATAGAGGAGGGAAGATTAGGGATGGTGAGTTGTTTCTCTTGACCAAGAACAAGAGAGAATGTTTTGTCAAGGGTGGGCAACGGCTCCATCATCATGATCTGGGAACGAACATGGCAAAATTGTTCATTAAGACCTTTCAGGAATTTTAGGACTTTATCTTGGTCTCGAAATTTCCGTAGGTCAGAGACGGCGCCACAGGAGCAGGGAATGGCGCAGATGCAGTCTCTGGTAGGGCGGTAAATGTCGATTTGTTCCCAAATGGATGTCAACTGAGTATAGTAATTGGAGACATCAAGCGAGCCTTGTTGAAGACGAACAAGATCATCTTGGAGATCTGAAAGGCGAAAAATATCTCCTTCAGAAAATCGATTTCGGAGATTTTCCCACACATTGAAGGCATTTTCGAACCAGAGAATTGATTGAGCGATGTTTTCGGAAACGGATCGTTGAAGCCAAGACAGCACAAGGTTGTTGCAGCGAATCCAAGGATCATGAAGGGGATTGTTAGCAGCGGGTTTGGGAAAGGTTCCGTCGATAAAACGGAGTTTGTTCTTGGAAATAAGCGCAACTTTCATCGAGCGAGCCCAAGAAAGATAATTTTTGCTGTCTAAGATGGGGGTGACGAGAATAAGGGTTGGATTTTCGTTGGGATGTATGTAATAAGGGTTGGAAGGGTTAGTTGAAAAATCAAGAAAATTTAGGTCAGCCATTGTTGTAGAGATGGTGAAGGTGAAATCTTGTAGGAAAAAGGAATGAATAAGATGATGGCAAAAGAATTTCTGGAAACAGCCAAGAGAGAGAAAAGTTTGGTAGAAATGAAGAGAAAATCAATATTGTGTGATTAAGGAGAAGACTCTGGATTATGAACATGCAGCAAGGCGCGTGGAGGAAAGGCAGAATCTTGAAAAGAGAAAAAGCAATTAATTGGCGTGATGAGAATTTGAAAAAAAAACGAAAAGGTTTGCTACTGATACCATATCAATGCAAATATGCTGTTGATCATAATGGAAAAATTAATTCTTATTATTCATTTATGTGAATACATAAGTATACTATATATACAGAGAATATGCATTGGATTATCCTAAATAATAGGAAGTCCTTAACAACCTGTATATGTGACTGAGTCAAAATAATAAAAACCTATTTTCCTAATAAAACTGAATGGTAATTAATATTATAAAGTATTGATATGTAAGAAGCTAGGGTAATGCTCAAAGTCAAACTGTATCTGAAAATTCTAAGATTAGGATACACAACACTAGTTATATAATCATCTTATTAACTGCAAATATAATATGAATTGCAAAGAGGGTCATATAGTGATGGAAAGAATTATATACAACGCCTGATGTAAAAAATCATTATATTGAAAGACTAAACTGAAATGTTCAAAAGTTAAGGTATCCGATCATATGAATTGCAAAGAGGTTCATATAGTGATGGAAGGAATTAAATACAACGCCTGGTGAAAAAAATTATTATATTGAAAGACTAAACTAAAATGTTCAAGTTAAGGTATCCTAATTCAAGAGCATAAGGAAACTATATGAAAGGTTCAACGAAGGCCCTTGGGAAGAAGCACATTAATACTAGTAAACTAGCACACAGAATAAAGCCTAAAAAGAAAGCAAACCTTACTAGCTTCAAGGGATGAATCATGGGTCTCTCACCATAAAACATGCATATATGTAATATAGAAAATGTTAAGCAACATTTTAAATATCAAAATATAACAGACTGTACCAAAATATACATGAAGTCAGGAAAAGAAAAAAAGCACATATAGTACTTTAGTAATATTCACATTCATTCGGCACAAAACTAAAACCCTGAATTAAATAAAAAGTAAGAAAGAAAATCAAAGTAATATCCAATGGAAACTGTCCACTATTTGAATTAAAAATGTGATTCATGAAAGGGAGCAAGACAACCTTCTTCACTAAGCAAATTTGCTTCATCTGCCTCACGTAGTTGTCTATAAATATACGCAGCAGCTAATTTTTCTCCAGCATTGTCATCTTCTAAGGCCATGCACAAACAACTCATATGTCAAAAATTAAACAACTCAGCCTCTTGAACAATTGAAATTCAAACATGAACATACAACATTGCAACCTCATTATTCACATATTGCAACTGGCGTTATGGTATGGTTCAGGAAGAAAACAAAATCGGGCTCAACTAGCGTTATCAATAAGTGAACCCATTCTTAAGTTTCAAACTGAATTGGACCCAACATACAGAGTGTAAATAACAACATGGCAGTTTCTGTGGAAGCATAACAATAAGGTAAGGTACCAGTGTCTTGTAATTAGGATTTTGATTAGTACTGCTTAGCAATAAGAAACAAGCAGGATGATTATTGGAAAAGGTGGAATTTGGATGCTTGAATTAAAACCCTAGAAAAATGGTGAAACGAAATGAACTTACAACATTACACCACAAAGCAATGGGCAAAGGGAGAGAGGGGAAGGCGGGTGGGATTGGTGGACACGCGCGGAGCAAGGAGGAGAGAGTGAATCGAATCGTGTCAACATCGTTTGTGCGTGACCAGTGGAAGAGACGAGATAAAGAACTCATCTTCAATACAAACAATCAACTACAAATAACAGATCCACATCATCACCAACGCTGCCATCCGAGTATCGTAATCGAGCTTCAACGCATCAATACATGCAACATCATCACGATTTCATCAACAACTCTTCAACGTGATATGCACAACACAGCAACAACATCCATCGTCATCATCAAACATCACCGATCGAAGCATTCACAACAACGTTCAACGAACCTGCAAATCGTATCAAACAACTCAACGCGACATCCTCTTCATCTCATCAACAATCACGCATAGCTCATCTTTGACCCGCATTGCATCATCATCGCAGTGAATAGGGAAGGCGTTTGTTTTCATAGGAGAGGGATGAATGAATTCTGGAAGCAGAGAGATTTGGTTTGAGAGAAAAATTAGACAGAGGGAGCATTGATGCCGAGGGGGTTCGAGTGGTGATGCGGAGGGGGTGAGGAGGTGAAGTGGTTGAGGGAATTTAAAATGATTTCCATAAAATTTATTGTTTGGATACAAAAATGAAGAATTGTTAAAATGATGGAAATTTATGGATTTTATCTAAATTAAATTTAATCATTTTAAAATGACACCAAAAACCAAAAAATCTGAAATTCCTCTCATACTTCATAGAATATATTTGTTACTATTATTCTTCAAATTTTGCAAATTGGTCCTCATATATTTTAAGGGAAAAGCTAACATGTACCCCAAGGGCACAAGTTTATGAGATATTTATAGAAATTTATTTTTGGAACTTGTGCATTCAATGTATCGAAACTTTAAATATAACTTTATTGTATTTAATTATATTTAACTTTTTCTAATTATAGTATCCCTAACATGTAAGGGCACATGTTAGCATGACCCATATTTTAAAATTACAATTTTGACCCCAAAATTTTTTTAAAAATTGCAAATTGGTCCTTAATAATTTTTAAATTTTATAATTTGGTCCTTCAAATTTTTAAAAGTTGCACATTGGTCCCTACTTTTCAATTTTTTATTTGGTCAAAAAAATTGAATTTTCTAAAAAATGACCCCAAAATTCTAACAACGAATTATCTTAATATTTTATCCAAACAAAATATTTAAAAATGAATGGATTTTAATTGAATCATTTAAATTGCTTTGAATTTTAAATTCCCTTACAATTTCTAATTACCTCATCCAAACACACTCTTAGGGTTTTCGTTTAGTAAGGGAAGGATTTCACATCGGTGGAGTAAAAGGCCTAATGTAAAGGCTAGATATAACAAAATTTCATCTATTTATCAAACTGCCACCGTGTTTTATTTTTTCTCAATGGACATTTTACATCAGTGCAAATTTAGGCCCGATGTGAAATCCTGTATAACAAAATTTCATTTTATTTACCAAATTGCCACCGTGTTATATTTTTCTTTAAATCAAATTTTTTCATCATTGAAAATAAATGTCTGATGTAAAATTCTTTGACAAATATTTTTCACATTATATATCTTGAAACCTGATGTAAAATCTTTTAACCAAATGTCTTATTTTTAATAGTGGTTCCTCCATTAATGACGGTGATTACTGCTCCAGCAGCTATAAATATGGCTTCCAATCGAGGGATAAGCAAGACACATTCTATCTTGAGCTTGCACAACTCAAATCCCTAAAACATATACTTATAAACTCTTGTGTAATTTCTCCGAAATCTTCTTCCGAAAAATAATAAAAAATGTTCTGCAACACAATATCTCACACTTTTCTTTTTATACAAAAGTTGCTTTGCCTTGAATGGATATTGACTTCCACACAAAGAGGATAAAACATTGATACTTAATCCAATATTTAAACACCTTGAATGTCCATATCGTGTTGTGTTTTGGTGTCGTGGCATAGTTTGTGCTTCATATGTCGATATTTCTAAATTAGTGGTCATCTCTTCTTTCTTTTTTTCAATAATCAATTGATATAAGCAATCGCACTAGGGGTGCAACCCTTACAACAAAGAAACTACAAGGATTTGAAACAATCCAATGGAAATTTATACCATTTGTAAAAACTAGAGAAATACAAAGGATTACTACTAGCTAACCAACTCCAAGATAAGTACAAAATAATGGAATACATCACATCAAAACTATACGTCGCCCAGTTCACCGACAAACGCTTCCAAGAATTCGTCGCAAAACTGGGAACAAAGCAGCACTTCGCATCTGTCGAACACCCAATACAAACGGGCAGGCCAAAGCCGCTAACAGAGTAATCCTAAGAGGCCTCAAAAGGAGGTTGGACGAAATCAAAAAGGGATGGTTCGAGGAACTGCACAGCGTCCTCCGGGCCTATCGCACCACCCCACATTCTACCACCGGGGAGACCCCCTTCCGGCTTACGTACGGGACAGAGGTCGTAATCCCCGTCAAGGTACATGTGCCCACCAGGCGTATCGAGGAACCCCTTGAGGAGGAGGCCAACCTTGAGGTCGTCCGAGAAGAGCTTGACCTGGTCAAAGAAATTCGAACAGGAGCCGCCCTGCGCGAGGCTTCGCTCAAACAAAAAATTACCTTAAGACATGACACAAAGGTCATCAGACGAGAATTCGAAGTGGACAGTCTAGTACTCAAAAGAAACCACAAAGGTTCCCGCGAGGGCAAACTAGCCGCAAACTGGGAAGGCCCCTATCGTGTCCGAGCAAAGACCGAAAACAGGGAATACTACTTGGAAAACTTACAAGGAGAAGAACTCGCTCGACCTTGGAACTCTGAAAAACTCAAGCAATATTACAACTAAGAGCCAGAGGCGCTCAGAACACAGGTGCGGCCCGGGTACACGCCGAGGACCTCATAATGAAACAAAACGACAGAAGTCCGCTCCCTTAATCGAGCAGACTCCTTGTCCTTCGGGTGGGGGGGGCACGAATACCGAGCATCCCCGTCGTAAGCAAGTACCACGATGGCAAAACATCCCCCTCGCGAGGGGACCATTCACGCTATGAGACTCAGAACCCAGCACAACGTGGACTGAGACTCACCTTCGCCAGGCACTTGCCCCCGGCTGTCGATCATAGTTCCACACACTTGGCGACCAATACATTATAATCGAGAAAACCTCCTAGCTAAAAAAATCCCCAGCAAAACAACAACAATACTTTATTTATTGTCCAAGAAAATTATAAAATACATGCATTAAACAAAAGCAAGTAGAAACACTATATTCTGCCCGGCGGATGAACTCCTCCGAATGGAGATACTAATACCAACCCTCGTCCCACTCCGTCTCAGAGCAATCTGCGTTGGTCAAAACCCTCACACCTGAGGACTGAGCCTGCGCGTTCGAACCTTGAGCCCCCTGTAAGCGAGAAACGGACCCAGCAGAGACCTCCTTCTTCTTCGCCTCATTGGTCCCGCAAGAGCGAGAAACTGTGGAAACCTTTTTCCCTTTTGCGCCTCCCATTCCTGCAGAAAAGTGAAGAAGAAGAGGCTCATAAGACCTCCTTTTATAAGAGAAAGAAAGGGAATAAAGGCGCGTGGGGAACCAACAGAAACATTAAAAAACAAAACCCTTGGAAACCAGCGTACACGCCTCCCAAGTAGTCAAAATCCATGCGCACAGACTTCGAGAAACAAACACAACGAAGAAAAGCGTTAAAAATAAAGTAAGGTACATTCAAATTAAAATCGAGCAAGCAACCTAAAAATGTTCCCGACTAACGAACATGAAGGCCGAGCCGGTGGATATCCTTACATACCAAAAACGGGGGGTATTCCCCCCGGTACATCAAAACAAAATAACAAATGGCACGCAGGCCAAAAACTTAACGTAAAGAAACTTCAAACACCTTCTTCCATCCGGGTCTCCTCAGTCTCCTGGGCTGCAGGTCCTTCCCCAAAATCTGGAGAGACGATCTGGTCTCCTTCCACTGGATGATAAGGCCCGGTACCCTCGGTCACCAAATCCACCCCCGGGTTCCTCAACTTGAGCTGGGCCACGATGGAATTGTAGGTGTCCTCGGCGTAAGCCACGCAGTCTCCTCCCAGAACCCGTATGTACTGGATCAGATCCGCCCGGGTCAAGAGGGCCTTCTCCTCCTCCGTCTCGTCCTCGGCAGGAGCCAAAGACCGACGAAGAGAAGCCTCCTTGACCGAGGAGGATAACATCACTCTGTACAAGGTCCGATAGAGCAAGGTGTACTGCCCCTGCACATCGTCCAAAGCATCCTCCTTGACGCCCAATCGAGCTTTCACAGCCGCCAGCTCCTCATCACGTTCCTTCAGCTCTCCCTATGCCTCCTCAGGGCAGTTGCCTTGTTCTTGACATCCTCCTCAAGCCTCCTCGCGGCCTCCGCATGAAAAGGCGCCGAACAGGCATACAGAGCGGCCAGCTCGAGAACCCTAACCACAACAGCAGCATCCTACACCCAGAACCTCTGACGAACAGACGACTCTAGGCGTTCGATATGAAGAGACTCCGCACGAGGGATGGTCAGAGAGGACCCGTCTTTGAAAAACTGGGGCTGAAGAAAACATGAAGGCAGGGAGAAGATGCCACCAGCGTCCTCCTCAGTCAAATCCACGGCTTCAACCCTTGGCCGCTTGTGACAGACCAAAGCATCCGGATTCGGTTGCTGACGAATGGGGGAAGGATGAACCATAGTAGGCCTCAGTGATTCCCCTTGGTCAGAAGCCCATTGCGGAGATCCGACAGCCACCGGAGAGGAGGAGGAAGTGCCCGAACCAGTCGTTGGGGATTTTTGCACAGCAGCTAACCGAGGACCGGCACTCTTCTTGAGGACCACCTTGGCCTTGCTCGCCTACTTGAGCATCATGTCGTGACGCGCACGGTCCCTTGATTTTGAAAAACAAAATAAACACACAAGAGTCAGCCCGTCATAATATAAAAGGGGTTAGACACGTAAAACAAAAAGCAAAAAGGGCAGATACCAAGGTAAGCTACGGCACCCTCATCTGTCCCACTCGCCAACAGATCCTTTATGCTAATGAGGCAAGGCTCCGTAATTGGCTCCCCGCCATCATCAACTACAGGCCTCCTCGATCGATCCAGCTTCACGACCGGAGGAAGGCCCTGCACAAATTTCTGAAGAATGGCGTAATCAGCCCGACCGTCCTCATCCAGATCACTGACCCTGTAAGATACTGGCCAGTGCCATACGCGAAGTGGTCCTGCGACGAGAAAAAACTGAACTTCTGCCTCCGAGCGGTAACAGGCTCCCCTATATTGTTAAGGACCGGCATTCGAGCGAAAACGTTGTTACGAGCCGCCTTAGACTGGGGGCGAATGAGATAGAACGACGGCTTATAATTCTTCAGGGAGTCAGAATAAGACTTAAAGATCTTCTTCGACTATTTCAGGAACACCCACCCAAAACGACCATCAGCAACCTTTTGTTGCACGAAGAAGATGTAGAAAAATAGAGGAATGGTCATTGCGATCTTCAAAAACGAGCAAGTCAGCTCGAATGCCCGGATGAACGCGTTCGCGTTAGGGTGGAGCTGACCGGGCGCCACTTCCAGGTGGTTAAACACAGCAATATGGAAATCGGCGAAGGGCACACGGAAACCCATCTCCTGAAACACTACTTCATACATAGGGATCAGATCGGGGGCATATACGTCGCACACCCGGTCCTCTTCTCCGGGGATAAGCACAGACCATCCATTCTTAGACGCGTCCTCCGCGGGATCCACGTGACCCCCGATCTCTAGAAAAATATCCGAGTTGTCCTCAACAAAATAACTTTTGATCTCGAGCGCCTCCAGAAGCACCCAAGAGTCCAGGGGCACCTCCCGCTGGGCCGGGGGCGTCGCTGACGGCGAGCCAGAGGTAGAAGGACGTCCTGGATCGATCATAATCACCTGAAAAACAGGGGAGAATAGTGAATTCGACAGTATAATCAAATCCACCCTTCCACCACTGTTCAGAGTGAAAGGGCGCACTAACGATCTGGGAACGAAAAGACCCCCGACCATGCCCCTTCCCGAGGAATCGACCGTCGAGCAGAGGGTCACTCGCGCCAAAAAGAAGATTGAACATGCATACTGCGCCAAGGAGATACACTTTCAAAAGAAAACGTTAAAACGTACTAAAGGAAGATTGAAACCCCTAAAAATAGTCAGGAAATCAGAAAATAAATTTGGAGCTGATAACCTAGCAATCTGCAGCCATCAGCGGCGGAGAAACTAACCGTCTCCACCGTCTACCACCAACAAACCTTCAAACTCTTCCAAAATCGTTCTAAAAACCCTATCATAACCGCATGCGTATAATTTCTAAGCAATCAAAGCATAAAAACTAAAAACAAAGGGAAAGAGTAAACTTACGAGTAAGATTCTGAGAAGGAAAACGAAGGTTGATGATGAAACGTCACGGCGGAGTATGCGATCGGCGACGGAGAGAGAAAAGCACAGAGAACGAATTTGAAAAGTTTGGGAAGAATGACAACCCCAAGTATTTATAAGCGCCTAGGGACGTCACGTGCGCCGCACGCGACCTCTGGGAATGGGATAGTCATTATTAACCCAAGTAACCTACGGGTAGGCTAGCCATCATCACGCATTAAATGCGACACGTCCCCCAAACTGACAACTCTGAAGCGACACGCTTCCTAGCTCCCGACCTGACCTTTCCTCTCCCCGTAGTTTCGGGGCAATTCTCCTCGGAGGCATTAGGGCCACATCCCCGGCAGAAATCCTCCGCCCATTGTCCTCAAAGTCGTCACTCCCCCGGGCGGAAGCAACGACTTGGGGGGCTTCTGTTCCGGACCGGTCCAATTATCTCAATTTGGCCAATCCATTCTTTGGCCCAAGGTGCTCTGGTCCACGCACGCGACAGCCTTCCCCGGTCCGCTCTGGGAAAACACAAGACTTAACCGAGCACGCTGAAGCCTCGGGCTCGGTAACAGCCAGCTCGCGTGTTTGCTAGCCTTGCGCCTCGCATGGGTCCTCAAAAAGTGGAGCCCTTTCCGCATAAGGAATCCTATAAATAGCCCTCTAGCCCTAGAGGGCAATGTAATCTCTTTTTCACCCAAAATCTCTCACTTTGTTGTTGTACCTTGTTATCCAAACACTTACTTTAGCATCGGAGTGCCTTGCAGGTACAACCACCTTTTTCTCCTCCAACTGTTCCAGATTCCAAACTTCACTATTGCAGGCCGTCTGATCCGCTCAGTAAGATCAATACTAATAAACAATCACCATGATCCAGCAAAATAATTCATATTTTGTGATGTTCCCTTATTATCCTGACAGGTTATCACAATAAATTTTTTATTAGAAAAAGATTGAAATTTTATGATCCATAAGTTTTTTAGGTGACCTTGTAAAGTGTGAAGGGACAATGAAAACACATTGATATATTGAAGAAGCATTTAATAATTATTTATATTTAAAAAAGTGTTCTTTACAACTCCATAAGAGCTAAATACTATTTTATTCATGAAAGAGAACATGAATCTTATAAATTATAAATTGATAAACTCATATTCTACTTTATAAAAAAAATAATAATAATATGGTTGAAATTGTCAAATTTGTTTATGCTTTAATTATTTTTATTTTTTTGGCTGCAATCAACGTTGAAGGTAAGTTTTTTTTATCATTTTCAAATTTTCTAATATACTTCTTACACGATTTATTTTTTTGAATAGTAACGATAGTTTGTTCTGTTTTTTATTATATAGGTATTAGATGTATTCAAGATTCTGATTGTCCACATAATTTTTGCCCTACTCATTATACACCAAAATGTATCATCGGCCGATGTAATTGTGTTTAACAAATAATGAATTATTATAATGGATAAGTTTTTTTTATAGAAAAATGTTATTCATACACCTAATTTCTAAACAAATACTTACATCCAACACTATTTATCGTATTTATACAATAATTAGTATTATTTTAATTAAAAAATATTATGAACAGTATCGTCGTGAACAGTAAAATATAATTATATTAATATTTTTTAAATTTGTTTAGATTAAGAGATACTAATATAAAATTGTGGCATTAACCAACTTTAAAATTTCATTAATCAACATTTTATATTTTATCAACCAACTTTGTTTCACTACTAAAAGTCATTTTTGATATCTGGGCGTTTATTAACCAAATTCATAACTTCATTAACCAACATTTTACACTTCATTAACCAACTTTGTTTTACTAATAAAAATTATTTTTTAATATATGAGAGTCTATTAACCAACTTCATCACTTTATTAACCAATTTTTAACTTTACATTAACCAACTTTGTTTTACTACTAAATTATTTTTAACATATTATCGTTTATTAATCAACTTGATCACTTCACTAACCAATTTTTTTTGTTTCATTAACCAACTTTGATACAGTTTACTGTTCACACACTTTTTACTGTTCATATTATTGTTCATAAAATATTTTTATTTAAAAAAATTTGTTCAGCATATAAATACGGTAACTGTTGGAACATACGAATCAAATTAAGGTTTCTTTAATGGAGAAAATGATGAATTGAAGAAGATGAAGATTAGAGAATGGAGAGTAAAATAAGAGAGAGAGAGAGAGAGAGAGAGAGAGAGAGAGAGAGAGAGAGAGAGAGAGAGAGAGAGAGAGAGAGAGAGAGAGAGAGAGAGAGAGAGAGAGAGAGAGAGAGAGAGAGAGAGAGAGAGAGAGAGAGAGAGATAGAGAGAGAGAGAGAGAGAGATAGAGAGAGAGAGAGTAATTGAGGGTGAGATGATAAATTGGCATTAACAACAAATAGGAGTAGTGAGCTCCTTATATAGTACACATTACAAAATGATTGAAATGAATTAAAACACCCAAAACAGAAATAGAAAAACAGTTAAGCTTTAGTGTAACCGGTTACGGCAAACAGCGTAACCGGTTACGCAACTTCAACACCTCCAGTAACTCTGTTTCACGGGTTCGTAACCGGTTACGACAACCACTGTAACCGGTTACGCCAACTAAAGTGGTAAAAACAGCAGTTTCAACACACCACCTCACTTCAGTTGGTCCAAATCAAGCATGCTCAGCTTCATTCTCAGCCTCTTGAACACTTCATTTGTCACCCCCTTGGTCAACAAGTCAGCCACTTGATCTTCGCTTCGACAATATCCCAATCGTAACTTTCCATCGTTCACTAACTCCCTCAAATATTGAAATCGCATCTCTATATGCTTGCTCCTTCCGTGTGCAATCAGATTCTTCGCAAGGTTAATCGCAGAAACATTATCAACAATGAGAGTAATAGCCTCACCCTCACTACTATTAAGCTCCTTCAATAGATTCATAAGCCACATGGCCTGGCAAGCACACAACGATGCCGCAATATACTCGGCCTCACAAGATGAGAGTGCTACCACCGGTTCCTTTTTCGAACACCAAGAGATTAGGGTTCTACCTAGCATAAAGATGTATCCAGCCGTTGACTTTCTATCATCCTTATCACCAGACCAATTGGAAACGGTGAAACCAAGTAAATCACACTTTCGGCCCGTATCCGATGCCGGAAAGAGAATTCCACAACCAAGAGTCCCTTTAATATATCTAAGGATCCTCTTGACAGTTGTCATATGAGATACCTTTGGTCTCTCCATGAATCTACTCGCAATACCGACACTAAATGCCAAGTCTGGTCGCGTATTGCACAAATACCGCAATGATCCAATCAATCTTCGATATTGAGTTGGATCAACATCTTGCTCATCCTCACTCTTGGACAGCTGTAGTCTTGCCTCACATGGTGTAATGGCAACATTACAATGCTCCATTTCACACCTCTTCAAGATCTCAAGTGCATACCTGCTTTGGTGCATGAGCAGTCCCATTTTTTACTTTTGGAACTCTATGCCAAGGAAGTATTTCATGATACCAAGGTCCGTCATCTCAAACTCACTCATGAGTTCCTTCTTGAACCTTGAAATACTCTCCTCACAGCTGCCGGTAATCAAGAGATCGTCCACATATAGGCAAAGAATTATCACACCATCCTTAGCATTCGATCTCGTATACACGCCATGTTCGGACACACACCGCTTGAAGTTAATGTCGACAAGAAAACCATCTATGCGTTTGTTCCAAGCTCTTGGAGCTTGTTTCAAACCATACAAGGCTTTATGCAACTTGTAGTATCTCATCTCTTGATTCTTCACTACAAAACCGGGGGGCTGTCCAACATAAACCTCCTCATCAAGTGGACCGTTCAAAAATGCAGATTTGACATTCATTTGATAAACGCTCCAATTGTTGTTGTTTGCAATACCAACAACCAACCGGATGGTCTCAAGCCTAGCTACAGGAGCAAACACCTCCTCAAAGTCTATTCCTTCACGTTGCAAAAATCCTTTTGCTACCAATCGAGCCTTATACTTGATTATCTCGCCCTTCGGATTTGCTTTCACTTTATAGACCCAACGTACACCAATCGGCTTTTTACCATGAGGTAGATCAACTAGCTCCCAAGTACCATTTTTATCGATTGATTCCAGCTCCTCTTTCATTGCACAAATCCATTTTGGATCCCTTAGAGCCTCCTCCGTATTCACCGGTTCGGATTCGGCCATAAGCGCAAAATGGACGAAATCACCTTCATTATTAACTTCATTATCTTGGAATCTCTTGCATTCTTGGAGTCTAGAGGGCAACACCCTTTGCCTTGTTGATCTTCTACGATTTTCTTCAGTTTGAACATCATTCGGGGGCTGCGGAACTATTTCGGGACTGACTGGATCATCAAAAAACATAGCAGTTGGGATTCTGTTCTGCTCGTAATCGGTTACGCTTGTTTGAACTGGCTGGCCATAATCGATTACGCTGTTCTCTGCAGAATTCATGCTATGTTTTTCCTGTCTGTAACCGGTTACGCTGTGACTGCTGCTGTTATTTTCTTCAAAAATATCATCCCGACTAATCATAATCTTCTGATTTCTCGAATCAAACAGTTTGTAACCACCTGTAGAGTGATATCCGACGAATATCATTTCCTCTCCTTTGTCGTCCAACTTCTTTCTTAGTTGTCCCGACACATGTCTATAAGCCACCAAACCGAATATTCGCAAATGACTTAGATTCGGTTTGAATCCACACCAAGCCTCTTCCGGTGTAAGCTTCTCGAGCTTCTTTGTAGGACAACGATTCAACAAGTAAGTGGCTGTAGAGACCGCTTCTCCCCATAGTTCCTTCGGTAGATTTTTACCTCTTAACATGCTTCGAACCATGTTCATAATCGAGCAATTTTTCCTCTCGGCAATACCATTTTGCTGGAGCGTATAGGGTGGTACAACCTCACGCACTATACCCTTATCATCACAATACTTCCCAAACGCAACCGAGGTATACTCACCTCCACCATCCGTTTTGAGAGTTTTCAACTTGTGACCGCATTGCCTCTCCGCCATGGACTTAAACTTCTTGAATATATCAAACACCTCATCCTTTCTCTTGATGATGTAGGTCCACAACTTTCTACTAAAGTCATCAATGAACGTGACAATATATCTATTGCCACCGAATGTGTCCACTTGCATAGGTCCACAAACATCGGAATACACCACCTCAAGGTGTGCTTTGGTCCTATGACCCGCATCCTTGCTAAATCTTCCTTTGTGTTGCTTCCCTTTCACACATTCTTCACGCAACTCAGCTGGAACGTTAATGTGTGACAGCCCGGTAACCATACCTTCTTGTTGCAACGCTTTGAGATCACGAAAATTCAAGTGACCGAGACGATAATGCCATAACCACTCCTCTCTACTTGCAGCTGTAGCTAAACACCTATGCTCCAATACTTTCAGCTCAACTTTGAAAGTCCTATTGGTAGCCATAGGAGCCTTTAGGATCAACACACCACTAGCATCAACAACCCGCAAGATCTTATCTTCCAAACGTATGTTATAACCCTTTTCGAGCAATTGACCAATACACAAAAGATTACATTTAATACCTGGAATATATAGCACATCCTTGATCATAGAATGTCCACCATCCTTTTTCTCGATCAACACATCACCGACACCTTCGGCCATGAGAGTGGAATCGTCCGCAAACTTCACTTTATTTTTCGCCACTTGATTGATTTGCACAAACCAATCTCTTCTTCCCGTCATATGCGTTGAACATCCGGAGTCTAAGTACCACTCCTCGTTGCCTTGAGTTCCATCTCGAACCGAAATCATCACATTTTGTTCCGAACTCAAAACTGTCGCATTTTCTGCACTGGTGCAGCTGCTGTCCCGTGACTTGCAGCTGCTGTCCAGCACCTCTGTCATGCCGTCACACTCATTGGTAATCATCATTAAGAGTGTGGCTTCATCATCCACCTCTTGCCTCGCAACCTTGGCTTCATCCCCTTTAGATTCAAGCTGTTTAGCACCACATTTTGCTTGAAAATGCCCAAGTTTCTTACATTTCCAGAATTGTATTTTGCTCATGTCTCTTGGTTTTTCACCTCTCGCGTTGCTCCGATCACCATAATCGTTTGAGTTGCTGCTCTCACCCTTTTGTCCCTTCGGATGTTTAGATTCACCATCGCCTTGCTTCCCTTTCGAAGGCCATTTCCCTTTCGAACTTTTACTCCTTTCATTGAAACGAGCTTGCAAAGCTATCTCCGCCTTTGCCTTATCGCTTCCTCTCTCGTTCATTCTTTGTTCATGTGCTTCTAGGGAACTTTGAAGCTCATCCTTGATCAATGACGTAAGGTCCTTCGACTCTTCAATAGCGACTACATAGTTGTCGAATCTTGATGTTAACGAACGTAAAATTTTTGACATAACATTCTGCTCTAAGATAGTTTCCCAACACGACTTGATTTGATTCACTAAGCGCGTAATGCGCGTCACATAATCGTTGATTGTTTCCTTCTCTTCCATTTGCGTTAACTCGAATTGCCTCTTGTGAGTTTGTAACCTCACAACCTTCGCCTTCGCAGCCCCAGCATATGCTTTCTCAAGAATTAACCAAGCTTGCTTCGCGGACTCGCAATCACCGACCTTTTCGAAATTATCACCATCGACGCAAGAGTGTATCAAGAAGAGAGCTTTGTAATCTTTCTTCTTCTCTTCCTCGAAGGTGGCTTGATGTGCAGCTGTAGGAGATATCAAGATATCAAGATATCAAGAACTTCTTGATATCCAAACAAGACCTTCATTTGTTTAGACCACTTATCGTAATTCTTCGAATCAAGAATCGGTAAATTGGAAGGAATTCGATCATTGGAACTCATTGTTGCAGCGGAATCGGATCAGAACCAGTGCTCTTGATGCCAAATGTTGGAACATACGAATCAAATTAAGGTTTCTTTAATGGAGAAAATGATGAATTGAAGAAGATGAAGATTAGAGAATGGAGAGTAAAATAAGAGAGAGAGAGAGAGAGAGAGAGAGAGAGAGTAATTGAGGGCGAGATGATAAATTGGCATTAACAACAAATAGGAGTAGTGAGCTCCTTATATAGTACACATTACAAAATGATTGGAATGAATTAAAACACCCAAAACAGAAACAGAAAAACAATTAAGCTTCAGTGTAACCGGTTACAGCAAACAGCGTAACCGGTTACGCAACTTCAACACCTCCAGTAACTCTACCACTGTAACCGGTTACGCCAACTGAAGTGGTAAAAACAGCAGTTTCAACAGTAACCAGTATCGAATGTAAGTATTGGTGTAAGAATAACATTACTCTTTTTTATATGACCTCTTACCAAGTGCATTGAAGGGGAAAATATAACATATTGATGTAATTAAATTTCATTTAATAATTACTTATTTCAGGAAATAATTTTTGTTGCATAATATTTAATTCATATTAGAAAACTATTAGATTTATAAATAATAAAGTGATAGAATTATACTCTATTTTTTTTTTAAATAAAGGAGAAAGTATGTAATAATGGAATGTAACTCGCAATACATTAAAAAAACCAAATACTTGCGAGCCAAGCAAAATTAAATTAGGCAACAAATGGCTTTGGATTATCAGGCCCTATATAGCTGGTTGCAAACAAGTTCTAAGGCATTTTTTGGATCACTCCTACAATTTTCTCCATACCCCTAACCCTTCCTACAAACAAAATATCATTTATGTTTAACCAGATGGCCTAACAAACAACTATCATAATAGCATGGTAATTTGTGTTGATTGCGCGGTGAAGAAGAGATATTACAATAGTTTGCAAGGAAGAAGAAGCACAGTGTGAGCCATGTTGGCGGGAACATACATTAAAATATGAAAATGAATGAATATTATTTTGATTATTGGATACAAGTAAATGGGCTCTATATATATGAACATGGTAGTATCCAATATATAACCTAAAGCCCAATAAGCATAGAAAAATAAAAGGCCCAAATAACTCTAATACCCCTCCTTAAACTTGGGGTATATGGAGTGTAAACCAAGTTTAGAAACATTTTCTGAAAAAAGCTTAAGGTCCAACGGTTTAGTGAATACATCACCAAGTTGTTGAGTCGAAGACACAGGAAGGAGACGAAACAGTTGTTGCTGCAACTTTTCTCGGACGAAGTGGCAATCTAGATCAATGTGTTTAGTACGTTCGTGGAAGGAAGAGTTGTTTGATATATGAATAGTAGATGCATTGTCGCAATAGAGAATAGTCGGTTTGATGAAGGGAATGCGTAATTCTGTGAGGAGATTTTTGAGCCATTGTAGTTCACATATTGTGAGCCATGTTGGCGGGAACAGAAATTGAAATATGAAAATGAATGAATATTATTTTGATTATTGGATACAAGTAAATGAGAATTTTTTTTTTTAAATATCCAGTTTTTTAAAAAAAATTACAAAAATAACAAGATTTTAAAAATAATTACCAAAATGTTTTTTTTTACTTTTAACACGTTGTCGTCAGGGGGGTGGCGACAACGTTTTGGGCCTAGGAGCTGTCGCCAGTGGGCCTGGCGCCTCCTCTTTGTTGTTTTGGTGTTGTCGCCACCCCCCTGGCGACAACACCCCCTCCCCCCTTTTTTTTTGTTTCATTTTTTTTTGTTATTTTTTTTTCTGGGCTATTTTTTTTCCTAATTTTTTTTATATAATTTTTCCCCCTCTTTTTTCAACATTATTTGTTTATATAATTTTTTTTGTTAATTTATTATCCAACCGTATTTTTTTAACTAATAATTTCATTTCATTTCATTGAAAAAATAAATTACAAAGACACATAACACCTAAATACTATGTTGTGGAGCTAGCACCACGATTAGGACATTTGTTCCTATTATGTCCTACCTCACGACATATACTACACTTTCTCTACATTTTTTCAGTTACATCCATCTCGGTTCTAATACGCCTGCTGTTTGGTCGACCGCTTTTATTCCGACGCATTAAATCGTTATGCCAAACTGTTTCCCCCTCGTACACAGGCCAATATGCTTCCATTGCTACCACCAGAAAGTAATTGTCGTATACGTTGAGCAACGTTGATACCTTGTAAATTTCGGATACCAAAGATAATGCATCAAAGTGAGTATGTGAACATGCTGCAAGGACATGGGAGCAAGGCATGCGATATGCTTGAAATTGGCCACAGTCGCACAACCGATCTGGGATATTGACGCGATACTGTTGTCGTGGAAGTCCCTGGTTGTGGTCAATTGTTTCCTTTACACTGAAGGTGTGGCCATGACGGTCGAACTCGGTCACTCGGTGAGTGTTACCCTTGGCAGATTCCTGTTGTATATATTTCATACACACATCGCTGTAGACCTGTTGTGTTTGTAACACTGAGTTCCACCGCTTACCTCTTGTGGCGAACAGAGTTGCCATCCGAAAATACGTAGCACTAACCAAGGCAGTTACAGGTAGGTTTCGAATGCCTTTGAAAACCCCGTTCATTGATTCCACAAGATTTGTAGTCATGTGACCTCACCTAGCCCCATCGTCGTATGACCTAGTCCATCTCGCTCTGTCAATGCCGTCAATCCACCTCCATGCATCTGGATTTGTCAACGCTATTTCTCGGCGGTAGTATTGAAATCCAGGTTGGTTTAAGGCATACCCCGGGTTCACCAAGTGGTTCTTCAAAAATTTATCTTTGATCTCTCTCATAAAATTTTGTGCTATATGCCTAATACAGTAGACATGCTTAGAGGGGGGGTTGTGCCAACCATTTGCCGGATTGTTGTATGCGCTGTCAATAGAAGCGTGCCTGTCTGAGATCAAACAAAGGTTAGGCTGTGGAGCAACTCTAGCTCGGAGATTCTTCAGAAAGAAACTCCAAGCAGCAGCTGTTTCTCCTTCTACCAGAGCAAAGGCTATTGGAAAAATGTTGCTGTTTCCATCCTGCGCGACCGCCATCAGCAAAGTTCCCTTGTATTTCCCATACAGCCATGTTCCATCAATTTGAATAATCGGCTTGCAAAAACCAAAACCGATGATGCATGGTCGAAACGCCCAGAACAGTCTATGGAAGATTCCATTACCTTCGAGAGGGGTTCCGTCTTGGGACTGTGCCGGCAGTGTCTCCAAAATAGTAACAGTCCCAGGTGAATACAATTGCAGTGCAGCCAGGTAGCGAGGAAGTTGTTGGTATGATTCCTCCCAATTGCCGTAGACTTTTTCAATTGCTTTCTGCTTAGCTAACCAAGCCTTTCTGTACGAAGGTCTGTATTTGAACACAGAAACGCAATGAGAAATTATTGTCTTCACCTTCAGTGATGGGTCAGTTTCGACAAGAGGAATGATGGTATGACATATCATGTCATGACTGAGTTTTCGATGATCTTGCGCCATATTAGTGGTGACGCAGGTGTGGCCTTGAGATATCAAACGTATCACCCAGGCATTAAATTTCTTTCTGAATGATGCCTTCAGCATGTATCCACACTCCGGGTTTTTACACACAATAGTCACTCTCTCTGGATTTGAGCGATCAGCTTTAAAATCAACACAATTTGCTAAGTGCCAATTTTTTATAGCCAACATACAATCATCCTTCGAACAAAACGTGTCACCCTCTTTTAACTCCTCGTTTGACCGCATATATGGATTGTAGAACATATCGGACGATGGCTCGTCCTCTCCCAAATTAAGTGTTGTGAAATGTGCTGGAGGTGAGTATGCATGTGTATATGGTACTGGATCCGGTACTGGAACTTGTTCGTCATCTTCGGAGTCACGATTCACCAACTCGTCAACAACATCTTCTATTTCAGTTTCTTCGTCCATGGCATGTTCGGGCTGTTGTTCGTCGTCAACAACAGGATCAATAACCTGTGACTGAGTCATTTGTGAAGGAACAATTTGTTCGACCACTATGTACAGTTCCAGATAATCGTAACCAAAATACTCATGGGTAAGGAACATGTTTTGAACCTCTATGTCAGTCGTTATCTGTGATTGATAAAACTTGACCGAGTTGTTAGGTTCAACTAGGGGTTGTTGGTAAAATATTTGCGAGACTGGTTCTCTTATTTTGGATTCGATTTTCCTTTTTAGATAAGAAAAGTCCGCCTGTCTATTTAGAGCAAAACGTGTTCAGTTGGTGTTTCTAAAAATAAAACCGTTTGTGTCGCACTGGTAAGTCTCACCGTTCATATGAACACGAACTTTGTATTGTGAGGTGGATGCCATAATTTTGATATGTGTTTGTGAGAAATAGGAGGGATGAATGTTTGTGAAGTTTAGGTATGAAAGAAGAAATGTTTGTAAAATTTAGGTGTGAAAGAAAAAATGTGAAGTTCAGTTCTTATAATAGATGCACCACATCTTACACAATACTAATGCATGCAAGAATACATGCAATAATTCTGCACAAGATTCAAACATGACAAGACTAAACCATGCCACAATGGGATCTCGTCCCCACCTCTTACACAATACTAATGCATGCAAGAATACATGCAATAATTCTGCACAAGATTCAAACATGACAAGACTAAACCATGCCAAAATGGAATCTCTTACACACACCTTACACAAGACTAATGCATTGATTTTAAAACATGCAATGAGAAAGTCTGAAACATTTAAATGTGACAAGACTAATTCATGCAGGCTAGGGAATCTCGTCCCCACCTATACAATTATGGCAGTCGCCAACGGGGGTGGCGACGACATTGATTTTTAAGAGTTGTCGCCAACGGGGGTGGCGACGACATTGATTTTTAAGAGTTGTACGCAACAATAATTTTTTTAAGTCTGTACGCAACAATACTTTTTTTATATCCACTAATATTATAAAATAGGGGCTCCTATGGTTGAGTTTACACACAGATACACAAACTCCAAATACCAAACAATCACACAAACACAACCATGCCTCGCCGGACAACCATTAGGCCAGACGGATGTCACAGGACAACAGAGCTGTCGCCCCGGAGATCAACATGGCGTGCCGAACCTGAACCGGAGTATCGCATAAGGAACGGTCATGTCATATTCTCACCCGTCAAACCTCCCATGCCGGTTATGTTTTGGAATATCTCTTCCGTCGAGCAACTCAAGAGGAGTCTCATGTCTTTTTTGGAGGGGGAGTACGAAGCCGGCGAATAGATAAGAAGCATCAAGAGGCTTAAAACAAGGGCCGATGCTGTGACTGGAGCAACGATAAGTGTCTGGGAGAAGGTGGAATACGACATTGATGCCATTCAAATGATGCATGGACCCAATGACATTGTTTTAACCGTAGTAATTTCTTAGATGTTTTATTTTTTTGGAATGATTTAATGTTTTCCATGTATTAATGTTTTGCATGACCTTTTATTGTATCTTTTAATTAATGAATGAATTAATGTTTTCCATGACATATGCGTTATTTTAATATATATATATATATATATATATATATATGTAGTTTAAATATGTTAAAATAAAAATAATTAAAAAAAACAAATATACATGCATGCAAGAGTACACACAATACAAAGTCTGAAAAGCAAATAACCATGACAAGAATACATGCATGCCACAATGGAATCTCTTACACACCTATGCTATTAAGGAATCTCGTCCCCACAATGGAGTACACCAAGAATACATGCATGCCACAGTGGAATCTCTTACACACCTAGTGCATGCAAGAAGACACGTTATACATAGTCTGAAACATTTAAATGTGACAAGACTAATGCATGCAGGCTAGGGAATCTCTTACACACCTATGCAATAAATGCATCTCGTCCCCACATTTTACACCAGCATGCATGCAACAATACAAAGTCTGAAACATTTAAATGTGACAAGACTAATGCATGCAGGCAGTTGCCAGAGGGGGTGGCGACAACATTGATTTTTTATAGTTGTCGCCAACGGGGGGTGGCGACAACATTGATTTTTAAGAGTTGTCGCCAAAGGGGGTGGCGACAACATTGATTTTTAAGAGTTGTCGTCACCGGGGGTGGCGACTTGCTTCGTGTTAAGTGTTCAACCGTTGCATGCACTTGTCTTCTCACAATTAATTGTGGCAGACTTTTATTTCACCAAACACATTTAATTGTGTTTTGTTTTGGCTATAAATAGGTCCCCATACTTGTTCATTTTCTTCATCACCAAAGAACTATCATCAAACTTACTTTCATCAGAACAACTAGTTTTCATCATCAACAAAAAATGTCTCTCCTAACAATGGGTGAAGAGCATCGAGGAACCATTGCAAACATCGCCGATTATGTAAGTTTGAGTAAATTCAATTTATTTATGTTCTAAACACTTAAATTTTCTAATAATATTTACTAATTTCAAACATTCAAATACTTATGGTTCATCATTTTTTTATAGGATTTCACGAGATTTAGAACCCGTGCGGGATCGATAAGTCCACCTGACCCTTGGATTGTGCCTTATCTTGAGCGTGCGGGGTTTGGGAAGGTAATTAATTTAATAAGCACCTCAATCGATATGAAATTTATATTAGCATTGTGTGAGCGTTGGAGGCCTGAGACCCATACTTTTCACCTTCCAATCGGTGAATGTATCGTCACTCTAGAGGACGTCTACATGTTATTGGGTCTCAACACAAATGGGAAAGCTGTGTTTGGAAATGTCCAACAACCAAACGCTCTATGTGTAGAATTGTTGGGTGTTGATTTAATAGAGGGTGAGGGGCGACAAAGAGGTAGGGGCCAAGGTATAAAGCTTTCTGGCCTTCAACTAGCTTATCAAGGCCTGGTGTTGAATCGAGACTCTAGCGAGGAAAGTAAACTATTTAAAACTAGAATGTATATTATGTTGTTATTTGGTAGGTTTCTATTTCCCGAATGCACGGGGAATAGTGTTAATTTTATGTACTTGTGTCTACTTGAGGACATCGATGCAATTAAGATGTATAGTTGAGGAATAGCTCTTTGTGCAAATGTGCAAAAAAGGATAGCTGCACATTTAGTGGATGTGCATTCTTGCTACAAACATGGGGATGGTGGAGAATGCCGGTATTAGCCCCAGCAAATCCTCACATTTACGTCTTCCCTTATGCGTCAAGGTAACTTAATGATCTTATTTTAATTACTTCATTTTTTTCCATTATTAATTGTAACTATATTGATTTTTATTTTTGAATGTGTTTAGGTTTAATGCCCTCGGGATGGACTACACCAAAACGCCAGTAAACAAAATCATTTTTTACCGCCAACTATTGGATCGATTAAGACCCCAAGATGTAACACCACTAAATATTTCCATCTTCTAAATATATTTGTAAAATTAACTATTTTATATAATTTGAAATTAATATTTTTTTTGTTGCAGTTTCTTTGGAGACCTTACTTGGGTTTGGACCACGTACCCGACCGTAAAGAGGCAGTTGTTTGGACGGCAAAAACACCCATCATAAGGTTCACCACTGTGGAGATGCACCCAAGTGACCGTGTGAAGCTCCAATTCGGCATGCATCAAGGTATCCCTGACCCCCCTGAGCCTGACTCTTTGGGACGTTGGCATCTGGCGAAGGTTAGCGAACAGTGGTACGTAGAACATTGGCAGACGTTTGCTAGAGATCAACGTAAAATATGGGCTAAACGTTCCAACACTGTTTTACAATTTCCTGTGGCGCCGGAAGAAATGAAACCAACGCCTGAATATGTAAACTGGTACAGATCGGTCACAAATCCCGAAATGTTTGTGTCTTCCCCTTTCTATTTAGCAGACCCGCGAGAACAACAACCATATTTTGGAGGCCAACAACAACAACCACCTATTTACCAACAACAACAACGACAACAAAATTACCATCAAGAACAACCACCACCGTCTTTCCAACATCATCAACCAACAACAACATTACCCACCACAACAACAACCACAACAACAACAACAACAAAATTACCACCACCAACCAATCCACCAACAAACGCCTTTTTACCAACAAGAACAACAACAATCCCAACAATACCATGTCGGTAGCTCTTCCAGATCACAATTCCTAGACCTCAATGTGGGGGGTTCTTCCACATCACCACCACTAACCCCCGACATGGGCATAGAAGAAGAATACCCGCCTTACAACACATTCGACCAACCAACATCACAATACCCCAGCCAACCATCTAACTTCAATACACCACCACAACCAATCTATTTTAACCAAACCGAATCCACCACCAACTTCCAAAATCCAAACCTCCAGGCCGCACCCACTAGAAGAAATTTCAACCCACCTAGACAAAGCTTCGACGGGCATGCGGGCACCCGCCTTTCCTATAGCGGGAATACTAGAGGTCAAGGACGGCTCACAGATTTTGTAGACCCGGAATACATTGAGGGGCCGTCGACTCAAACACAAGAGGAACCAAATAGAGGGGGGCGTCGCAGGAATAGGGGAGCTCTACCGACTCGTGACCCTTCTACACGACCTATTAGACAACCTGAATGCGGATCGTACCATGGTCCACGTGGCGCTCAATAATTAGGAATTTAATGTATTTTGTGTTGTTTTTCATTTTAATGTATTGTGTGTTGTTTTCCATTTTAATGTATTTTGTATTTTGGTAATGTTTAATTTATTGCTATTATTTTTCCAACTTCAAAAAAATAAAAAAAAAACAACTAAAAAAATAGTATAAAAAAATTGGAAAAAAAAAAGAAAAAAAATAGCCCAGAAAAAAAATAACAAAAAAAAAATGAAAAAAAAATAGGGGGGGGGGGGGGGTGTTGTCGCCAGGGGGGTGGCGACAACACCAAAACAACAGAAAGGAGGCGCCAGGCCCACTGGCGACAACTCCTGGGCCCAAAACGTTGTCGCCACCCCCCCTGGCGACAACGTGTTAAAAGTAAAAAAAAAAAATTTTGGTAATTATTTTGAAAATCTTGTTATTTTTGAAATACATATTTAAATGATGAACTAAACAAAATAAAAAAAATTATAAAAAAGGATATATTGACTAGAGAATGTAAATAAAGACCTTCAAATAGATATTATTAAACATCTTTGTCCAGATTCAAAGTACATTTAAATGGTTAGAAATCATATAGCTTACACCTTAACTCTAGTGAATAAAACATACCAGTCTCCCACTTGCAATTATGACAGTGGTGGAAACTTTAGCCTTAATGGCAGCCAGACGAGCTTCAGCAATGGCTTGAAAGTCAACCTAAAAGTAGATATTAATATTTAAATGGTGAATTCTTATCTACCTAACAAAAAAAAAGTTGGGTAGAGTTATCTTTAGTGTAAAATGTTTTGGAAACAACCAAAAAATATATTATTTAATAATTAATAAAATATGACAAAATTAAATGATACAATGTGATTGGTGGAATGTACACTACCCAACTTTTTTGTGATGGGTAGAGAAATTGTCCCTTATTTAAATATTTTATCAGGAGATAAAATTAGCAGAAACTGGGTTAAAGCAATGGTGGTGGTGGCCATAACAGAAAGTAAAGTTTATGACTTTCAATCAATCATTTAACATGAACCAACTTCAGTTAGTAAGAGTTAAATGTTCCTTCACCCCTTTTAATGCATATGTAAAAAGTTCTCTGAACAATATGGATCATCCTTGTTATAACACTTTCTCATGCTACATAGGAGTTCATATAACTTTTTAAGTAGCCAGTTTCTAAAGTTCCTGAAAACATATGACGAAGTCTTTTAAACAATAAGTGCTAGAAAGTGTTATCCCTCCTTTGGAAGAGTTAGGTGAAATATAGCAAGACAACAACAGCCAAATCCTATTCATAAACAAAGAAGAAATAGTCAATTTCGGTCCATTATCAGAAGAGTTGCAATTATTTGGGAGACACTTTGTGTATCTATATTTTACAGCAAAATCTTTCAGTTTCTACTTTCTAGATACATAGGTAAGGTGTGAAGTAACCTGGAAAAGTAATACATAAAATGTAGCCCGTTCATGTCGTGATGTGCTCTCGTTTCTCTCCTGTAACACCTGCAAAACAAGTTCACTTGAAATATTGCCACATGAAGGACTCAACATAAATGAAAATAGAATTATAATATGGAAAAAACAAAGTCTTGAGTACTACCCTAAATGTTTAAACTGTGACACAAGAGTCTTTTGAAGATGGACTTACATTACAAACGATAGATTGCAGTTTTATCAAATAACAAATACATGCGAGAACAAACTCTTTAATTAATTGTTTATGAAAATTTATTGTTTTTTAAGTTATATAAAGGGGGTTTAAAACCCCCGCAATCTATTTTTTTTCTAGTGTTGACTTTTATTGACGTGGCGTGATACGTGGCGTGCCACGTAAGCCTCTGTTAGTCAAATTTAACATGAGGGACTAAAAATAGAGACGGAAAATATTGCAAAGACCATTGTTTGAAGAAAATTTTTATAAAAACTAAAATTGAAGGTTGTCATATTTATAGGGACTAAAAACATATTTAACCCTAATTTTTAATTGCTTGATACTAATCCAACTAAAAACTTTATTCTAGTTTTGCATTGCTACTAGGCAACAAAAAAAAGAAGATGGGACACAGTTTCCTCCGCACTAAAGCACATAGGCCGCACTACATCGTGGCTGACATTCAAAACTCCATGCGATACAGATGTGATACAGTGCAGTTGCTATTTGATAATGAAGATTGTAACTCAATGCTTTTTCAAATATTACGTTTAACTCAATGCTTTCTCAAATATTACACACGTAGTAATTTTAAAGTATTAGATAATATCATACTAAATTATAATCCTACAACTTCTTCCCTCCAAAATGTTCCCGCCAAATTTTCCACCAATAATAAATCATCATATTTATTAATAACAATAAATAATAATATAATAATCATCATCATATCATCATCATACTAAATTATAATCCTACAACTTCTTCCCTCCAAAATGTTCCCGCCAAATTTTCCACCAATAATAAATCATCATATTTATTAATAACAATAAATAATAATATAATAATAATAATAATAATCAAGTCACTTATTAATTCCTATTTTTTAGTTAATACACAACCACGTTTTTTTAAAAAAATAAAATCTCATCTTATGATTGTAAATTTAATTTTAAAATTATTTTTTAAATAATAATAATATTTATTATTATTATTATTATTCTTTAAATTAAACAAATTTGTGTACGTTTAATTTTTTAAATTGTAATTATAATAGTATCATTAATATTTAAATAAAACATATTCGTGCATCGCACGGGTGTACGTCTAGTTAGGATGTATTTCTATTAGTCACAATAAGCTCTCATGGTCTATACTCCACTAACTAATTTGTTAATAAAAAAAAATCAACATATATTTCATATCTATATTTCAATCTACAAGCTACCACACCACATATCAAAACTAACTATTATCATAATTTCTAAATACTCAATTGAATTAACTATTTCATATTAATTAATATTCTTAACTTACATTATTTTCTATAATCTATATTTAACAAAGAATTGAGACAAATTTTTTTTATAAATTCTCGTCTTAAAGACTACTCTTCATAATTTTGTTGCAATTTTTTACCTTAATATTTCACACAGATTTGAGACGAAATATAAAAAATGATAAAGTAAGTACAAAAAATTTATTATGTTGAAAATACATTTCAAAGTCTCTATACATAATGGAAATCCGTCTCAAATCCATTTCAGTTTATCACATGGATTTGAGACTGAAATTCCATAAAATTAGAAAAATAATAAATAATTATGTATTTTTTCTTAAATCTATCTTAAAAGTCTCCTTAATTAAAATTTGTCTCAAACTCATTTTAATATATTACAAGAAATTGGAATAAAAGTTTCAAAATATAGCAAATAAACAACAACAATGTAATTAATCTCAAATTCGTCTCAAAGTCTCAAAGTTTCTCTTTAAAAATGTCAATTTTTAATAGTGTCACCACTCCATGCAATTGGTAGATGATGAGAAATTTCTTCATTAGTTTAAATCCAGTCTTGAACACGCACTGGTCATAATTTATCTCCTTTTTATTGGGATCCTTCCTAACTCGAGGAATTAGTCTCTGCAGTCCACACAGAAGATCCTCAATTTCTATTGAAAAAAATTACACATTCATCGTCATATGCAAGTATTTTAGTCCTCATCATATCTTTATATATTTTATAGTTGACCCTCATTATCCTATCGGCTTAATAAGTTTTTTTTGGTGTATTTTTTAATTTCAAATTTTTTATTTGAATATTAAAATTATACATTTTATAATTTTAGAATGTTTATTTTAGTATTGAAATTAGACATTTTTATTTGTGAACTATTATCTTAATGAATTGTTATCTTAGTAAATTACATTACAACAAACAAAAATTTAATATTATTGTCACGATAATTGCAAATATTGCTATATTTTATTATGATTTAAATATTTTATATAATATGATTTTTTATTTATTTATAATTTTAAGTTTATTGTAGCGGTCATCCCAAAAAATTTGGCCTGGTTCCGCCACTGTCCATGCCTTACTAATTCAGACATTGTTGTGAGCTTGTTGATAAGTAGTCCCCCTCTGAACACTTGAGTTTTGCTTGGGACCTAAGACTTTCATAGTATGCCCGGATCTAATAAGATAGTTTCTTCAACCATAATACCTATAATACACAACTCAGACAAACACAAATAGCTAGACTTAACTGACAAACCATTAATATCCTTCCACTAAACAAAGTTGTCTTCTATGGCCTAATTGGAATGGATCACCTTGCACTATGTCCATTGTTTCCTCCATGTTTTTTCCTTCTTCTTCAGATATATTGGAAGCATCCTCTCCTAAATCCCGAATTCAAAAATAACCCCATATACAATCAAAACCCCATTTCCTGCCTTGATTTGGTTCACCAATCGAATAGTTCGTTTCATGTAATCATTGATTGTCTTCTTTTCCTTCATTTGAATCAATTCAAGTTGACGTTTGCGATTTTGTAACCTCATCACCTTCGCTTTATCAACTCCAACATATGTCTTTTTCAAAATTTCTCATGCTTGCTTCGATGATTCGCAATCAACAACCTTTTCGAAGTTGTCATTATCCACACATTGATGAATCAACGAAGGATGATAATTTTCTCTTGCATTTGTTGTTAATTAAAAACATGCCTCTAAGATATATATATATATATATATATATATATATATATATATATATATATATATATATATATATATATATATATATATATATATATAAATGATTGGGATACGAAAAGATAAAAAGTCGGGTCTTTAACTAATTACATGGAACTTGTAATCTGTTAGAGTTGCTAGTAACTGAAAATCAACTATCAAGTGTAACCGGTTACTGCGAATGCGCAAGCGATTTTTCTTCAATTTATTGACTTATTTTTTATGTCTAAAACCAGTTACACCTTCGTGTTAACCGAATACGACACTTAAAATAGTCAAAATCTCAATATTTTTCAATTTCATTTTTTTTACTTGGAAAAAGTCAAAAGAATGAAATCATTCCGAAGATGGTGTCTTCTTAGCCACATTCATTTTTTTAAACATACATTAGCATGCCAAGTAATTGGTGGACTCCAATTAATAAGGGCGAATATGCCGGCGGCATGAATGAGTCTCCTAATTAAAATGCTTCTTTGTATCAGTCAATGTGTATGTGTCACCTATTTATAATGTTTGCTATGTGTCTCCTAATTATAGTATAAAGATATAGCTATATATATAATTATGAAAGACACAAGAGTTAGATGACATGGATGAAAATCATGTTTTGTTATACCTTCATTTTAATAGATTGTTGTATATTAATATGTTAGACAACAATTATTTGTCTTTCATATTGATCAATGGAAGTTATAGAAATTGAAGCACATTCTGTCTTGAATATATTTCTTCATAAGTTATTTTTTTTTTTTTGTAATCAAGATTTTCATAAATAGAACAAAGAGTTCTAACACCGATCACGATTACAAAAGGCGGAGTATGAAACAAAAACTCCGAAGAAAATTACACACCAAATACTACCTATGACAAATACAATAAAGGATTATTGATAAACTCATAGAAATTGTAGTTGGTTCGGGTAATTTTCCCAATGAAAGACCATCTCCAAATAAGCTCTTTGATGCTCCAAATGATATCGGAAACATTCCAAGTATCATTCCGAAAAATTATTCCGTTCCTCACCTTCCATATAGCCCAACAAATAGCTAGCCAAAAAATACCTTCCCTATCCCGCTTCACTTTCCTCTTTTTACAAAAGGAGTACCAAGAGTAGAAACTACTCCAAACATCCACAAAGACATAGTCGGTAAAACCAATCCACAAAGCCAATTCTTTCCAAACCAAACTAGTATACCGGCAAGAAAATAAAATGTGAGACAAAGACTCCTCCTCCCTTTCGCAAAAACTACAAACATTCGGGGAAGAAATAGTAATTCCTCTACCAATGAGTAAGTCCCTAGTCGGTAGCCTATCAAGCAAGACCCTCCATCCGAAAAACTTGATTTTAATAGGAATCACCAATTTCCAAATGAGAGAAAAAACTTTAGCAAGGAAAAGATCCGGTCCACGCGGAAGATGAAAGAAATTGAACAAATTGTAACAACTACGTACCGTGAACACGTTATCCATCTCCGCTAACCACACGACGCCGTCCCGAGCAACCGGAATCGGCTGCACATGCTGAATCGCAGCCAGCAGGCGCTGGACCATGCTGTCCGCCTCTGTGCTGCCAGCAACCTCCAAACCAAACCGGTCCCAATTCCACCCATTTGAACTCCATCCTCCCATCCCCGCCACCGCCACGAATTTCAAGCTTGAGCAAGTGTAAATCTCCGGGAACATCTCCCTCAAACTCTTCTCCTCCAACCACTTAGAGTGCCAAAAAGAAACATTAAATCCATCACCTAAATCAAACTTACAATTATCCATAAAAGGGTCCTCCACATAAGAATTGCTTAAAGAAAGAATATCCGCCCACCAAATAGATTTCGAGTCTTTCCCGTTAGAAGAACAAACGCCCGAAGCCATTTTAATATTGATATCGCCATATCTTGCTTTCAATGTCTTATACCAAAGAGCATCCGAACCCGAAAGCCACCTCCATTTATTTAAAAGAGCTATGTTGAAATCTTTTATCCTTCGGATGCCGAGACCACCTTTCTCTACCGGTAGGCAAATAGTCTTCCAATCGACCCAATGAACTTTCTTTTCCTCCCCCACACCTCCCCAAAGAAAATTTCTTTCCAACTTAGTAATTCCGTTTTGAACCTTCTTAGGAATTTTGTAAAAAGACATCCAAAAAATGGATAAGCTACAAAGGACCGATTTTAGAAGCGTTAATCTACCTCCGAAAGAAAGATTCCTATTTTTCCAATCCGAAAGCCTCTTTTTAATTTTATCCAAGATAAAATTCCAAGAAGATATCCTTCTAGGGTTGATGCCGATCGGAATGCCAAGGAATGAGAAAGAGCTATCTTCTCTACCACAAGATAAAAAGATAGAGGCACATTCCATGAAAGATTCACCAATATTCACCCCTATGATTTTACTTTTGCGAAAGTTGATACCAAGACCCGACACAAGTTCAAAACCCCTTAGAATCGCCTTAATAGCCCAAACTTGCTTCCAACTTCCCTCACCGATCAAAAGAGTGTCGTCCGCAAATTGAAGTAACTCCACACTACACTTACTTCTCACATTAAACCCAACATATTCTCCCAATTCCACCGCCTTCCTAACCATCCCCCTCAAACCTTCCGCTACAATCACAAAAAGGAAAGGAGATAGAGGATCCCCTTGTCTCAATCCTTTCTTCGCAACAAATTCGGCCGTAGGACTTCCGTTGACAAGGACCGACATCTTGCTCTCAAAAATCAAAGCCTCCATCCACTTTTGCCATTTAACACCGAATCCCATTTTTCTAAGCATAAATCTTAGAAAGTCCCAACTTACATTATCGTAAGCTTTCTCGAAATCTACTTTGAAAAGAAGACACCCTTTACCATCCTTCCTAGCCAAATCAATAACCTCATTAGCCACTAGTACCCCATCCAATAATTGTCTTCCCGGAACGAAGGCACTTTGGCATTCGGACACCACCGAGCTAAGCACTTTCTTCAACCTCGAAGCTAGAATTTTGGAGATGACTTTGTAAATACATCCGACAAGGCAAATGGGTCTATACTCGTTAAGACCCAAAGGATTAGAGTTTTTGGGAATGAGAGTAAGAAAAGATGAAGTAATCGCCTTGGATAGGAAAGCCTCCCTATAAAAACAAGATAAACATTTAAGAAAATCCGCCTTCATAAAATGCCAACAATTCTTTATGAACATAAAGGAATACCCATCCGGGCCCGGGCTTCTAGCTCCATCACAACTCCAAATAGCCTCCTTAATCTCTTCTTCCGAAAAGGGAATTTCAAGGCTATCCTTCTCCACCCGATTAAGCCTCTCAAAAGTAATACCCTCCAAAGTAGGTCTTCTTCCCCCCGCCTCAATAAATTTCTCCTCAAAGAACAACTTAGTCTCCTCCTTAACCTCCTCCACCGATTCCACCACTCCTCTATCGGTAACAATGGTTCCAATATAATTACGGATTCTCCTTGATTTCTCATAAGTTATAATTCATAGGTTTGTCAGATTGTTGTGCATATTTTTCTGATAGAATTGATATTTCGTCATTATCAAAACAATTCATGTTTTTTTAATGATTATGAAAATAGAAAAAAATACATGACATATACTTATCCTTTTTGTTATAATTATAATTAGTGAGAAACATTATAATTATAAAGTATCATATCTCTTTTGTAATTATAGTGTTTCTTCTAATTATAACAAAACTGTATAGGTATCTATCATATATATTGTTGTTTTTCAATTTTCAAAATTATAAGAAAAAATATGAATTAGTATGATAACGATGGAGTTTCAATTCTTTTAGAAAAATGAGCACACAATCTGATGAACTTGTGATTTCTAACTTACCAAGAAATATAGAATATATAAAGTATTTCAATTTCTATGGCTACTATAGATATCAGTATGAAAGGCCAGAGTTTTGAAAAACGGATTGTGATAGTGAAAACAGCTGTGACAAAATGATTTTATAAGATATCAATATCAATACCGTTATCATAATTTTAGTATTAAAGAACAAATTATGGTTAATCCGAAATACGACAATCGCAATCAGGGTCGCAAACCTATACGAACCGAAATCATTTTTAAAACCCAATGAAAAATAACCAAAACATATTGGACATACTAACCTGGTTCATACTACTAGAAAAATTCCGATAAACTAAATAAGTGATGTACTATATTTAATCTGTAAAAACCGCACAATCAATCAAGAATGAACAGCGGAAATCACATTGATCTGATAAAAACAGCCAAATAACTACGTTTGAAGTAGTTTTTGGAAATTGTCTGAATTTTGGTATCAAAGTTCATAATCGTTTTCATAAATGTTTTTATTTCATTAGTTCCCTCTATTTATCATGAAAATTCTGATCCGCCATGCTGCTTTCCGAGCTGGACCCTTCACAAAATAAAAAAAGTTTTCTCGTTTATTGAGTTTCTTTTCTCACTATATATTCATGAGAAACAAAAGAAAAAGGAGAAGTTGAAATAGTTGTTTTGCTTTGTAGAAATACTTTATTTTGATATCTTTTTGTTGTCTCAACATGTAAAAAAGTCAAAATAGGAGAAAGTGTATTTAGGCAAAAATAAATAAATATAGAGAAAGGGATGCTGGAACAATGTTGAAAAAGGAAACAATTTAGGCAGAGATATAATATAGCCTTCAATAAAATAGTTTACACTTGGAAAAAGTCATAAGAATTTTTTTTCTTTAAGGAAATGATATTTCTTAACATGTTAAATATGTTTTTATTAAATGACAAAGAAAAAGATACAGTTATATAAAACAAATCAATAAATAAATACACGATTTTATATTAAGAATAATCATAACTTAAAAACAAAATATATTTATAATTAGTATAATAGTTCGCTATAACAAAATACATCTATGGTGATACTATATTACCACGGTCATTTATTCACTATATCCATATCTCATTTTTTACGCTAATGTTTTTTTATTTTATTAAAAAAAATTTATCATGGTTCTTTTAAAGAACCGCTGTCATATAATTTGGGTGAGAAGTTTCGAATCTCAGCATCAACATTTTTTCAATTTTTCCATAAAAATAAGTATGTCCCTTTACATTTATTTTTATTTATAAATTAAAAATATAACAACTACGGTTGTTTAATAAGCCGTGATTATATGTTCCGTATTTCACTGCAGTTGAAGCTATCAACCATTGTAATATTCTTTTCCACGAAATTAAAATATAAGGAACTTTATTTCATTCATAACGCACAAGGGTGCCCTAGCAAATAAGACGATAGCGATAGAAAAATCTTTACCATCTTCATTCATTTTTGGAAGTAAAATATTCATCATCTTCACCATCCTCTTCGAATATCATTTATGGTACCTTACCATTCTCTCTTTACCATTCTCTCTCTCTCTCTCTCTCTCTCTCTCTCTCTCTCTCTCTCTCTCTCTCTCTCTCTCTCTCTCTCTCTCTCTCTCTCTCTCTAACGCTTCTGAATGTTTAGGTTCTTCGCTAGGGTTATAGTTTCTTTTTTAAACACATAATGATGCTTTTGTTTACTTGATATTTCATGAATCAATGGCTTATATTTATGTTATTCGAAGTTGTCATGTGTATTGTTTATGTTTTATATAAATTTTGTGAATATGCTTTAGATTTTGGTGTTGGATATGCATATGCATATAAATCATATTAGGATGTTGTGTGTGTAGCATTAGTGTGTCATTCACATTAGTCTTTATGTTACATTAAATAGTGACAAAGTTGCGCCATGGTATAAGGGGTGCACCAATTTTACACGATAGTTTGCGTTGTTAAAATTGTTTAATCTGAAGACAAAAGGTGGGTGGTCGGATAAAAGTTTCACATAATTGCTTGATTTGCTGAAACAAATGCTACCCAAAGATAACAATTTGTCAGATTGTTGTTGTGAGACCAAAAAAACATTGTGTCCAATGTGTTTGAAGTATGTCAAAATATATGCATGCCCTAATGATTACATATTATACATGAAAAAGTATAAAAATTTGGATAAATGTCCAGAATATGTTAGTAACAATGGTGATGACAATGAAAATGTTAGTAAGAAGCGTCATCCGAATAATAATTTATAGGTTCAAGAGACTTTTTGCTAATGCGAATGACGCTAAGAATATTATATGACATGCAGATGAAAGAAAATGTGATGGAAACATTCGCCATATACCTGATTCTTTGCAATGGAAGAATATTGATTCATTGTTTTCGGATTTTGGCCTTGAGCCAAGAAACCTTAGGTTTGTGCTTGCCACATATGGAATGAACCCTTTTGGTAATCTGAATACTAAGCATTCTCTGTGGCATGTGCTTCTCATGATTTACAACCTATCTCCTTGGTTGAGCATGAAGCGCGAGTATATGATGGTGAGTATGACTATTTTTGGACCAAAACAACCTGGAAACGACATAAATGTTTATCTAAGTCCATTAACTATGGATTTGAAACTTTTGTGGGATAAATGTGTTGACGTTGATGATGCATATTGTGATGAAAAATTTAAGATGCGTGTAATGTTATTTTGCACAATCAAGGAATTTCCTACATATAGAAATTCGGCTGGACACAATGTCAAAGGATATAAAGCATGTCCTACATATGGATCTAATGCCTGAAAAAAAGACGGTTTACCTTTTCCATTGAAAATCTCTAAAATCCAATCATCCTTATTGTAGATTGCGGAATGCTTTTAACGGAGAACTGAAGTTTGAAATAGCTCCTAAATCTTTAACCGACGATGAAGTTTATCAACTCCAAGAGCACCTTAATATTGTTAGAGATGATGTGTTTTTGTTAATTTCATATTATTTATTTGAATTATTTATTATAAACTTAGACACTAACTAATTTACTCTTTCATTTTTTTAAAATATAATTTTAATTATTTAGTAAAAATTAAATTTCTTCCAACTTTTTATATTTATTTATTTAATAAAACTTAAATTTTAGTAAAATTATTCCGTTAATTTTTTTCTTCTTCTATTTTTCTATTTCAATTTTTTTTTCATATTATCTTTTTATTTGAAGAAATATAGTTCAAAAGCTGCTTTAATTTTGACGCAATAATTTTTTTATCACTTAATTATAATTTTTTTATCACTTAATTAAATTTCTTCATCTCATCGTCTCAATTATAATTCTTATTATACTAAAATTAAAAATATATATAATTCAATATCACTTAAAAAAATTCATCATTACCCCGCACATCAAATTCATCATTATCTCGCGCATCGCGCGAGTCTTTATCTAGTTAAATATTATAAGAAGCAACAAAAATGATTTCGTAGTTTTTATTTTTATAATATCCTTAATAACAATTTTATGTTCTTCCTTAGAATTTATTAACTTTTTCTATAATTCACTT
Organism: Vicia villosa; assembly: GCF_029867415.1. Taxonomy (NCBI): domain Eukaryota; kingdom Viridiplantae; phylum Streptophyta; class Magnoliopsida; order Fabales; family Fabaceae; genus Vicia; species Vicia villosa. The sequence continues at coordinate 467,923 of NW_026704936.1, forward strand.
TTCCTAAATATATTCATGGACTTTTAGCAGGTTCATCTATATTTAATTTTAAACATAGTCATATAATCAAACTTTAATATATTTTAATTAGTAAACTAAAATATCATTATTAGTTTTTCTTTCAAAAGAATTATTTAAGTATATGTTTTTTTTAAATATAACATACATTAGTATGATAAACTCAATATTATTTGGTCAAAGGACCCCAAATTACAAGGACGAGTCTGTTAAAATGTATGTGTTTCCTAATTATAGTGCTTGTTAGTATCAGTTAACATCTCCTATTTCTAATGCTTGATATGTGTCTCCTTATTATTATAGTATAAAGTATAGCTATATATATACTTATGAAAGACAGAAGAGTTAGATGGCATGCATGAAAATCATTTTGTTATTTCATGCATTAATAGATAGCTATTCCTTCATTTTCCTTTTATTGATACTAATGGTGTTTGATATATTCGTGTGGAGGTTTTAAGGTACGACAGCGGTGACGGTGATTGTTGGGAGATGGTGGTCGTCGTTGGGAAGCTGGGAAGATGAGGAAGGTAAGCCAAGACTGACAGAGAAGGTGAAGATCCTCTATTCCTTTCTCTCTTTTTCTCCTTTGTTTTTCTAAAAATTGTTTCCTTTCATCTTTTTTTCAAGATTTGAATTTTTGAGTTCACTAATTGTATGGTTTTCGTCAACGAATTGCTACAATCTTTCTCAAAGATCATTGCATTTAATTTGTTATTTTCTTTTGATAGCTCTTAAAAAAAATGACTATAACACGTTTTGGTAATATTGATTACTAGTAATATTTATGCCTAAGAAAGCGTACGCATATCTCAATATTTATAAATATCGTTGTTGTTATTTTGATAAATTTCATTATTGCCATTTAGCATTCCAGTTTCATTCTCTTGTAATTGGTTTCTAATTGCCATCCTCACAATACTCCATCTAGAATCTATAAGATTTTTTTTTATGATTATGAAAAAGCAAAAAACAAATATAATAAATTTGTATATTGTACGTGTTAGAGTTGCAGTGGAATTTTGATATCATCACATCACTGTCAATAGGTTTAATAGCTTTTGACAAAGCTACTAAAGATTTTTCGTCAAATGTAACATCCCTGCTGATCACAAACTTATAATCTTCTACACTCTAAAGACGATAGCCTTTGACCCCTTTTGCATATCCTAGAAAGATAGCTTTTTTAGCTCTGTTATCAAGTTTGTTATTCTTAACGTGATAATAGGTTGTGCATCCGAAAATTTTCAATCTTTCATAATCCGCATGTTCACCTGACCATACCCTATAGGGCGTGTCTCCACCTAAACTAGAATGGGGAGATCTGTTTACTACATAACAAGTTGTAGCAACCGACTCTGCCCACCATTCTCGATCTAGCCCAGAATTAGAGCGCATACACCTTGCTTTCTCAAGAAGTGTGCGGTTCAGTCTTTCCGCAACTCCATTTTGTTGTGGTGTACCTCTGACCGTCCAATGTCTAACAATGCCTTCCTAATCACAAAACCTCTTGAAAGCTCCATCTGTATACTCTGTACCATTATCCGATCGCAGAGTTTTCAACTTTCTACCCGTTCTGTTCTCAACCATTGCTCTCCAAAATTTTAAAACATCAAATACCTCATTTTTATGCTTAAGAAAATATATCCAAGCAAACCTTGAATGATCATCAACATATGTAACACAGTACCTGGAACCACCCTTAGAAGTAATCGGAGCCGGACCCCAAACGTCAGTATGCACATAGTCTAATATCCCCCTGCTTTTATGTTTGCTTGTAGAAAACGGCAACCTATGTGCTTTACCAAACACACAATGTTCACAAAATTCCATGCATGGATTTTCCATGTTCTTCAGCAAACCTTTCTTACCAAGCAGTGATAAACCCTTTTCAGACATATGCCCAAGGCACATGTGCCACATCCTCGTACTTTTCGTCTGGTCTTTACTTTTATTGATTCCAACTGCCAAATTACCCGTGACAGTTTCCCCCAAAAGAGAATAAAGATTCTTGTGACGAACCCCCTTCATCACAACCAACAAACCACGAACAACCTTTAAGACTCCATTTTCCAAGATTATTTTGCAACCATTTTCCTCTAATACACCAAGAGAAATAAGGTTTTTCTGCAAATTAGGTACATGTCTCACGTTCCTCAAAGTCCTTACTGCTCCATCATGCATCTTGATTTGAATTGTCCCATACCCTGTAATTTTACAGGCATGGTTGTTCCACATTAATACTGTACCACCATCTGCGCTTTGGTATGTAGTAAACCACTTCCTATTTGGGCACATATGGTGTGAAGCTCTTGAATCGAGCATCCATCTTTTGGAGATATCATGGTCTTGCTCTGAAACTGAGAAGCAATCATCCTCGCCATTTGAGACATAACTCGCCTCCTGTAAGTCTTGTTGTTTACCTCTGGAGTTATATTCGTTATTCGTATACTTCTTGAATAATACTCTCTTATTTGGACAATTTGCTTTAAAGTGCCCAAGCTCGCCACATTTAAGGCATGTTCTTTCCGCAGGAGCTCTAGATTTTGATCTAGACTTCCTGCCCTTTCCCTTTCCTCTTTCATTGTTCCGCCCCCTACTAGTAAACAATCCTTGTGCCTGCTCGTTATTTTCTCCACCATTACCAGACATTCCACTAGTAGAAACCTTTCGAAGATCATCCGCTAATAGCGATGTACTAGTCTCATCCATGGTTAGAGTATCACCCACAAGCATCAATGTTTTAACTAGATTTTCATACTTCTTGGTCAATGAAAGAAGCAACATAAGTGCTTGGCCTTCATCATCAATCTTCACTCATATATCTTTCAAGTCTGATATAATCCTATCAAACTTATTGACATAATCCCGGATTGAGTTGTCTTCCTCCATTTTGCATGTATATAATCTAGATTTTAAATAGATATGATTTGTTAGAGTTTTCACCATAAAGTTATTCTCTAACTTTGCCCACATGCCAGCAGCCGTTGATTCTTCATTTACCAAGAATGCAACATCCTTCTCAAAACATAAGATTATGACTGCCCGTGCTTCAAGATCTAGCTCTTCCCAATCCTCATCCTTCATACTCACAGGTTTTTGTTCTTTTCCTGCTAACGCCTTATGTAACTTTTGTGATATAAGCAAATTTTTCATTTGCATCCTCCAATAGGAAAAATCATTTTTTTCATTGAACTTTTCAATTTCATATTTGTCGACCTTGACCCATCCACTAGAAGAAGCCATTATAGGCTCTGATGCCAATTGTTAGAGTTTCAGCGGAATTTTGACTTCTAATAGTGATATGAAATACAACTCTCTTAAAGTTAAATAAGAAATTAGTATAAGATAAACACTGAATTTGTATGAAGAGATATAAGTGTCTAAAGAACAAAGATTGAATTTATATATGTTGTTGATATTATTACAAACTAATGATTCATCTTATATAGTAATCCACATACTATAAAATGAATGAAGCATATTATAAAACACATATAAGCCATGTTATTCCTATTATTGTTCCTTACTAATGTTGTATCTTGCCATAATTAGTTTTGACTAATTATTCCCACATTGAGATAGAATCTGAAGACCAACCAGATTCTAGTCATGGTCAGGTGGAGAATCCTATCGTCAGTGAAGACGAGGAAGAGGATGAACATGATCATGAGGAGGTTCAGCAGGAAAATACACATGTGTTACAACAACAACAAGAATCTTTGGATGCCACTAGGCCAAAGAGAAATTATAAACCAGTTCAGAAGTTTGGGTCAGAAAAACCTCTTAGGCATTATGGACAAGTTAACTTGGTGGAATATGCACTCTCAGTTGAAGATGATGAGCCGGTCACCTTCAAGAAAGCTATCAAAGACAAATATAGAGAGAGTTGGTTGGTTGCTATGGAGGAAGAGATGCAATCTCTTCACAAGAACAAGACATGGGAGGTAGTCCCATTGCCTGTAGGAAAGTCTACTATCGGTTGTAAGTGGGTGTATAAAAGAAAAAAAGATCATACTAAGTTGGGTGGTACAAGATATTAGACTATACTAGTGGCCTAGGGGTTTGCACAAAAGGAAGGAGTTGATTACAATGAGATATTTTCTCCGGTGGTGAAACATACTTCTATCCAGGTGCTATTAAGTTTAGTAGCTCATGGTGATCTTGAGCTGGAACAACTAGATGTGGAGACAACCTTCTTGCACATAGACTTAGATGAGGAGATATATATGCATCAACCTGAGGGATACAAGGTTGAGGGTAAAGAGGGTCAGGTATGTCGCTTGAGAAAATCACTTTATGGGTTGAAACAATCTCCTAGACAGTGGTACAAGCGATTTGATTCTTTTATGATAAAACAAGGTTACTCTAGAAGTAGTTATGACAATTGTGTCTATATTCAGAAGCTTCTTGAAGGTGTTTATATCTATCTATTATTGTATGTCGATGACATGCTTATTGCTTCAAAAATCAAGGTGGAGATAGATAAGTTGAAATTTAAACTGGGTAAAGAGTTTGAGACGAAGAATTTGGGCGTTGCAAAGAAAATATTGGGTATGGAGACTAGAAGAGAGCGGATAAACCAAAAACTGTTCTTGAGTCAAAAGGCTATTTAGAGCGAGTTGTTGAAAGGTTCGGACTAAAAGGTGCTAAGTCGGTGGTTACTCAATTAGCTCCACATTTTAGGCTTTTTGGTAATCAATCTCCCACTACAGCAGAAGATAAGGCATACATGGAAAATGTACCTTATGCTAGTGCAGTTGGTAGTTTGATGTATGCTATGGTGTGTACACGTCCAGATATTTCACAAGCGGTAAGTGTTGTCAGTAGGTTCATGGTGAATCCGGAAAAGGCACATTGGGAAGCAGTGAAATGGATTCTGAGGTACTTGAAAGGTACCATTAACACCGGATTGTGTTTTGGTGGAGATACATGTCAAATAAGTGGGTTTTTTGATTCAGATTATGCTGGAGATCTAGATAGACGACGATCTACTACTGGTTATGTTTTTCAAATACATGGTGCTCCAATTAGTTGGCGGTCGATGTTACAGTCTACAGTAGTACTCTCAACTACAGAAGCCGAATATATGGCAGTAGCAGAAGGAGTGAAGGAAGCATTGTGGCTAAGGTGTCTTCTAGATGATTTGGGTATGAAACAAGAATGTGTAAGACTGAGTTGTGATAGTCAAAGTGCGCTGCATTTGGAAAAGAATCAGGTTCATCATGCTCGGACTAAGCATATTGATGTAAGATATCATTTTGTACGGGAAGTCGTAGAGGAAGGACATATTTCTCTTACAAAGGTACATACTGATGATAACCCAGCTGACATGTTAACCAAGGTTGTATCACGTAGAAAATTTCAACACTGCTTGAACTTGCTAAACATTATTCCTTATTCCTCCAAAATTTGAATATTTCAAATTATGAACGAGGTGGAGAATTGTGGGAATAATTAGTCAAAACTAATTATGGAAAGATACAACATTAGTAAGGAACAATAATAGGAATAACATGGCTTATATGTGTTTTGTAATATGCTTCATTCATTTTATAGTATGTGGATTACTATATAAGATGAATCATTAGTTTGTAATAATATCAACAACATATACAAATTCAATCTTTCTTCTTTAGACACTTATATCTCTTCATACAAATTCATTGTTTATGTTATACTAAATTCTTATTTAACTTTAAGAGAGTTGTATTTCCTATCACTATTAGAAGTCAAAATTCCGCTGTTTTGTAATATGCTTCATTTATTTCATAGTATGTGGATTACTATATAAGATGAATCATTAGTTTGTAATAATATCAACAACATATACAAATTCAATCTTTCTTCTTTAGACACTTATATCTCTTCATACAAATTCATTGTTTATGTTATACTAATTTCTTATTTAACTTTAAGGGAGTTGTATTTCATATCACTATTAGAAGTCAAAATTCTGCTGCAACTCTAATAGTATGTAAGTTTGGATATTATACAAGAGACGCATAAGACGCAGTGTTTATAAATACAATATCCAAACTTATATTCAATATCCAACTTTTTTTTCTTTTTCATAATAAAATAAACTTATGAATTCTCGAAAGATTATAATGAGAGTGGCAATTAGAAACCAATTATGAGAGAACGAAATTGAAATGGTAGATGGAGATAACAAAATTTATCACAGTAAGAACAACAAAATTTATAATTACTGAGATACACGTATGCTTCTTTAAGCATGGCTATTATTATTAATCAATATTATAAAATGTATTATTGTTTAATTTTATATAATGTGTTTCCTATTATTTACTAGTAGAAGACCCGTGTGTCCGCACGGGTAAGTTCATTCATATCTTAGATCATTTGATTCGATAAAGATGTAGTAAATTAACATCACAATAAATCCATTGTGTAGTAATCATAAATACTTACAAATATCACTAATAACTATAAATATCTACAATATTTTGTTGATTAAAATAAAAAAGGTATTGTGATGGTAGTGTCCCGTGAAAATATTGGTTTTATAATAAATATAAATATTTATAACATTTTGTTTATTAAAATAAAATAATATTGTGGTGATAGTGTCCCGTGAAAATTAAAAGTTTTAGTGATAAAATTCATAGGAGTTGATAGGGGTGGATAACAGGCCGACGGACTCGGGTCCAAAAGTGTCACCAAGCCCAAACTGCGGTTGACTTTAAAAGACCCATTTCCGCCCAATTTTCAAGTCGATTTTGAGGGGTTAGGTCTAAACGGGTTGCGGGTTAATCTGAACGGTTTGACCGGGTTATTGAACTCATCACATTTTAGTCTCAAATACAATTTTTTCAATAATTTGAAGAAAAAAACATTTTTGATATGCTGCTATGTATCCAACATTAAAATAGTACATGTTATAATATAAAACGCAATACAAATAATAAATTAAATCATTGTCAATATTGTTAATGTTGTTAATGATATGATGATAAATTTCGTTTCATGCCAAATTTAAACATAATAAATGACTGATACAAATAGAAAATAATTAAACATATTAAACCAATATTATCCTGCTACATCATTAATATTATCAAAGTTTTGATATTTCTTTGCATCTCATCCATTTTCAATTTTTCATGCAAATCAATATTGAGACTTCCCTGACTTCATGTATAGAATTAGGTCCTGGATTCAACAATCAACATAATAAAATCATATGACAGAATAAAAATATACAGAAATTTAGAGACTTTAAAATTAGAGATTAGAAGACAAATTAAATCTAAATATACTAATAACATATTAAGATTCAAAGATTTGCATCTCACTTAAAAATCATTGAAACTTGTATTCATCAAGCATTCAAACCTAGAATTGTTTTAAAAATCAACACAAAGATCTAGCAAAAGAAAACTAAAAGGAATCATTTTTTTATAAATAAAATAAAATAGTATAAATTTAATAATTCTCTCTGATATGATTTGCCAGTAAAAGCATCATATGACTGTTCAGAAAAATTCAATAACAAGTTGTTTGCAATTAGCATACAAAGCAAAAATAAATTACACTCCACAAAATTTGCTAGAGATACCTTTCAAGGATGAATGTTATCAAAACATTAGCAGACAAAAATAATTGACTCCTGGTCTTGACACCTCAAACAGCAGTGTTCAATCTTTGGCCACTAATCGAACATACTTCTTCGATCAAGTGTGTCACTCAATTCATTTTCATTTACTAAAATGCCAGATTCTTGCAGCGCTATGAATACAGCTTTTCTGAGTTTCTTCATCTTCAATCCATCAGGATGAGATTTCAAGGTTGCTTTGATAAACTTCTTCCGTTTTATTTTCCTATCTTTATTCTTCTCGACTTGAATTAATTCGTCATTTTCTGTGTCAACAGAAGCGTCATTCTTGCTTTTTTTAATAAGGCCACCCTATGCATCAAGTTTCCTCTTTTCTTTTCTAAAGAAACTTCACTCGCTGGTTTCAAGTTATTTTATTCAGAAGGCTCTTGCAATTTGGGATGCTCTGCATTGATGCCATCTTTCTTCTCTGTACCATCAGAAGCATCCTCTGCTGCATCCTTTGCATTAGGGGCAGGTTTATCTGCCTGGACAGGTGGCTGCTGCGAAGCATGAAATGCTCGGACTTTTTCCCCGTGTTTCTTTCCTTCAACATGGAGAAGAAGCGCTTGCTAGCTTGTAGCTCTCGTATTGCAACGAATACAGAACCACGGAGGACGATTGGATAAACCCACATTAATATCAACCTCTGACCTTTGCTTCTTATCTTTGCCCGACTTATTTGTGAACCATTCAAAGCTTTACCTTGGCCTTTCGGAGTATACTTATCCGCTTTTGTAATACACTGAGTGTGATTCTGAATGGTGTCTCTCCCAAACATATCATTTGAAAAAAAACAAATCGAAATTATCATTTAAGCTAATTGTTCTTTACTCCAAGCCAAAATAATATAATTGGTTGTTGTAGCCATCCTAAGCCAAAACAGTACCTAAGGAGCCACTAAACTTGTTCAGAAATAGAACTCTTACATTCAACTTGAGCTCTTTGAAAAAGAGATTTAATACATTCACCAAGATTTATCGAATCTAAAACAGGCTAATATATCTAAAGCATAATATAATGCTAATAAGTCCATGAAAAAGTGCTAGAATACTGGTCAGAATGATTGCACGATCTTGTTTCGCAAGCCTGATAACATTCCATAGACATTTCCTTGTAGCAGGGTCTAATCCAGTACCCGACTCATCCATATAAACAACCTAAATTTAAATCAGCATGTACAGAATAAGAAAACTTGAATCTTCTTTTTTATTAAAAAAAATGAAAAGGAAAAAAATGATCAAATTGGGTTGAAAAGAAATACAAACTTTGGGGTCCCCAAATCCAATCAATGAAATCACAACACTAAGCCTCCTCTTCATCCCTCCACTGTACTTTCCAGCTTGTTTATCAGCAACCCCTCCATGGAAAAGGTTTAAATTCTTCAAAGATCTTCTACTGTCTGTAACAATAGAATGGAAGATAAATAGTTTACCTAAAACACCTATTTATTGAACAAGAATTCGTGTGGACTGAACTTACTTGAGTCAAGACTGGATTTGCAAGATTTTTAAGCCGACCATAAAAAAAGTAGGTGCTCTCTACATGACAAGCTTTCCCACAGCAAAGCTATATTATCACAGAAAAATAAATTTAAAAACTGTTTCAATTGATACAAATTAGGTTTCAGGAAAAACGTAAATATTGGAAAAAATTTCTACTTACTCATGCTGTGGACATACTCCCGTGCTAGTATATATTTCATCCATGTGAGTTTTTATGTTCACGCCTTGAATATATGCCGCACCTTATTAGATTTATAAACTAAGGAGAAAATCATTCAAAGGATAAAAAATGTTTTACAAGTTTAAGCTGAGTAATAGATGAACAACAAAATTTATAATTACTAGATACACGTATGCTTCTTTAAGCATGGCTATTATTATGGGTTAAATATGCCAGGGGTCCCTATAAATATGGGACCCTGCAATTTTAGTCCCTCTAAAATTTTTCTTTAATGAATGGTCCTCACAAACTTTTCTGTCACTAACATTGGTCCCTCCCGTTAGTTTCCACTAACGGAGGCTGACGTGGCACGCCACGTGGAAGACAGCGGGTAAAAATTTAAAAATGTCTGAAATTGCGGGGGTTTTAAACCTCCTCTGAACTAACCTAAGAAAAAAAATAAATATTGATTTTGAATTTTTTTCAAACAAAATATTACAAACATCAAATGATTAACATCCACAGTACTACAATCATTCATATATTATAAACAAAATTGTATCATTGGTCTTAAGACGATATTGAAAGTCAAAGATTAAGAAGAAGTAACAATCATTTTTTCTACATGAATTAAGATGTATTTACTTTGATACTAAAAACTATGTTAATGTGATAACAGTCACAATAACTTACATGAAATGGAATGTAACAATTTCTGCCATTAACTGGACCAACTGTGAAGCCTGTGTATCCAGCCATTGCACCATGAACGGCACTTTGAGCAAGTAAGGTGCAAAACACATTAATAGCAGGAATCATGTAAGTAGGATCTGCAACATATTTTTTTCGTTTTAATTCACTGCGTTTTGTTCTTTAATTAATAATACAAATACAGCTCCAAATAAAGAACTCACCAATATACTTCAGATATATAGTCATTTTCTTATTTCTTGCAAAGTGATCCTACAATGGAAACAAAATTTTTAATCTAAAATAAAAACTAAAAGAAACTTTGAGATTTCTTACCTTAATTTTGAGAGATAACCAAAGACCAACATCATGAAACAAGTCATCTGAAGCAGCATCTGGCCTATTCTTATTAAATTTTTCATTATAAAGAATTAGCTCCTGACCTGCACCTTCAGCTATTACTATAACCATATGTCCTTGTTCTCTTAGTCTTTTCTCAATGAACTCCAATACTCCACCTGATCCCTCAAGGTAAAAGGGTGATTCTGGAATCAAACTACAGTCCACATCTCGGCTCGCAAGAGTCGCATACATGGCTATAAATCCTGCATCAATATGCCACCATAACAATTAATTAACCATGAGTGCTTAGCAGTGTTTTAAAAACCAAGTTGAACAGGTTGATGTGACTTCGGTTATATTGTAGTCTCGTTGAATTGAAAAAAAGAAATCACATACATGTACAAAATTTTATGAAATCTTATTATAAACTGATAAATCAGTTCCATTCCACCTTCACAGTCCAATTCTTGTGCACTAACAAGTTTCGGGATTTGAGATCCCAGTGCACAATTGGAGGTTTAAGACAATGGAGATAATTGATTCCTTTAGCCTGCAATTGGAAAAACGCTCTATCATGTAGAAGTAGTTGGTGTTTCATTTCAGTTCTTGGTAGTCACCTGAATTGAGCGTGTCTTTTATCTACGACCACTTTTTGAATCTTGTTCCTTAGCCATGTTTATGAAACTGACTTTTCTTCTTCTCCTCTTATCTCAGCACCAAAAAGTAGAATTGTTGTTTTCATATTGTTCATTTTGGTTTCAATTTAAGTATGTTCAGAAATCATTCCAGGTCATAATACCATATTTAAATCTTGACTGCATTTTGTGTGGGCAAAAACGTTCATAGGGATAAAACAGCTATCATTATTGTATCAATTTGACTTGTTTGGTGTTGAAGTGACTTGTATGTATCAACATCTATTAATGGGTATAACTTCTGGCTTGCATAGTTTCTTCAAGAAAAGTTCAGAACTATGTGTTGCCAAACTTGCTTACAAGGTGTTTGAGAAAAGTTCAGAACCAATTTTTTTTTTCTGGGTTAGTCTAGAGGAGGCTTAAAACCCCCGCAATTTCAAACATTTTCAAATTGTTGTCAAGCTGTCTTCTACGTGGCATGCCACGTCAGCCTCTGTTGGTGGAAACTAACGGGAGGGACCAATATTGAGGACGGAAAAGTTTATGAAGACCATTTATTGAAAGAAAATTTTAGAGGACTAAAATTACAGGGTCGCATATTTATAGAGACTAAAAACGTATTTAACCCTATTATTATTAATCAATATTATAAGATGTATTATTGTTTAATTTTATATAATGTGTTTTCTATTATTAATAGAGAAATACAATCCAGACAGTTATATGTTTTATACAAGCTACTGTTATATGTTTAGTATTGATTAATATTTTTAAAACTAAAGACAGACGGTGTTATGACACATAAGGACGTTTTAAATTCTTTTCATGCTATTGTCAAATGTTTAGTAGTTTTAATTATTCGTGGACTATAACTTATATCAGTTAACATTTTTTTTCTATTAGGATAAAATTTTGTAAATATTTTAAGGGTTAATACCACTTTTCACTTTTGTAATATAGGCGAAATTCGTTTTATCCCTAGTAATATTTTTTTGTTAGTCAATGCTAAATGTATGTAACCATTATTATATATTAATTTTTTTTACTGGGTTTAGTGGTTGTGTATATCAGTGGTGTTTTTGGTGTTTTCTTAGTCGTGGGTTTCTCTGTTTTAATTGTAGGGTGGTGAAAGAGATATGGAAAAACATGTATTGTTGGGTGGGTGATTCGGAAGGCCTCAATGGAGAAGATATTTTGGAATTTGGTTTAATTTCAGTAAAAGTCAAGAATGTTAATCATAGGGTGAAACTCAACTTTATATGGATAGTCATAATTGGAGAATTTGGCTTATGAGAAATGCAATAATTTTTGAGGGAGTTCCTTTTTTTTTTTGTAATCAAGATATATTAAACGGGGCTAAAAACACCCAACCAATGATTACAAAAGGAAGCTATCGCTCGCCAAAAAGAAGGAAAATTACAATCCAAATGAAATCTAACTTAAATATAGCAAAGAGCTTTTGCTAAATTCATAAAAATTACAGTTGGATAGAGTAATTTTCCCTATGAAAGACCATCTCCAAATTAGAGCTTTGCAACCCCAAACCACGTCTCTTGCATTCCAAACAATATTGTTGAAAATAATCTCATTCCTACACAACCAAAGGCTCCACACTATTTCCATCCAAACACACCCTACCTTCCCTTTTTTAATATTAAGCCTAGGACAAGAAGAACTCCACTTCACGAAACTCTCTTTAAAGTCTACCACCTTTTCGAAATTCACACCCAACCACTCAGCCAATTCCTTCCACGCCACCTCTACCATACGACAAGACAACAAAGAATGGTTTAAAATTTCCGGATGCTCTAAACAGAAAACATAATCGGTATTTGTAAGGGAACTAGGGAGAATTCCTCTACGGAACAACAAATCCTTCGTAGGATTCCTATTAAGAAAACATCTTCATCCAAAAGCTCTCACTTTTAAAGGGACTTCTACCTTCCAAATGGATGAAAAAGCATAGTCGTATCTATTAATTGGACCGTAAGGAACACACCTTTTACTAAGCTCCAAGTAACAAGAAGAGACCGAGAAAACACCGTTGTCGGAAGGCTTCCATACAGCCGTATCCCGCCCCTGAACAGGCTGCAATGTCGCTGGCAGCAGTTGTTCCAGCCGGAAAAAATCAGCAGCAAGGGCTGCATCCGTGAGATCCCTGATGCCAAGACGGTTCCACCTTCAAGAGCCTTCTTCCCAACCTCCCATGCAAGCTACAGAAACATCCTGCAAATAAGATATTTCAAACAACATAGGAAAATCATTCTTAAGAATTCCTCCATTCAACCAATTGGAATGCCAAAAGAAGGAAGTATAACCATCCCCCACGGATCTTGAAGATGGTTGTCTTTTGGATACATTAAGTTTAGATCTATTTATTATGATTGGTTTAAACTTTTGTTATCCTACTCTAACACTTGTTAGTGTAGTGTTGTAAGGGTTGCACTCCTAGTGCGAACTTTATAATCAATCAATTGCTTATTAAAAAAAATTATTATTCTGTCTTTAACATTTGAAATTTAAATTTTGAATTTTAGTTATTTAAGACAATATATCAAAATCCTAAATAATTGACTATTAGTATTTTTGAGAAATTCTTTGGCCACCTCCCTATCTTCTAGTCCACCTCTGGTGAAAACCCCATTATACCCCTGACTTCGGAAATGAACTTCCGAAATGCATGAAAAAGGTGTTTTCGGAAGTTCATCTCCGAAAGCGCCTTTTTTTTTGAAAAAAATGTCTTATTTCGGAAGTTCATTTCCGAAACTACAATTTCGGAAATGAACTTCCGAAATAAAACGCGTTCTGCAGATTAAGCAGAACTCTCCCCCTCCCCCAAATCATTTACCCTAATCATCATCAAACACTTCCATAGGCGAAATTTCTGCAGAAGCAAGTGTGAAGTAGCCAAACTCTTCTTCCAAACTCAACCAAACTCATCATTAAACACTAATTGGTAAGTTTATCATTGTTTTTTCAAGTTTTAGATCTATTTGATTAAACTATATTAGGGTGTTTAGAATCTGAAAAAATGACATTAAGATAGCTTAGTACTGATATTAGGATGTTTAGTAGGCAAAAAAATGGATTTGGTTTAGGTTTTTGGGTCTGCCATTGGAGGTTGCAGAGAAGCTCTGCGTGGGGGTGTTTCGGAAGTTCATTTCTGAAAACACCTCCATCCCAGTTTTCGGAAATGAACTTCCGAACTGTACCAGAAGTTCATTTTTTTTTGTTTTTTCATTTGTCTCGCATATTAATCGATTTCGATTGTTTACAGGATCATGTCAGACCAGCCAGCACGCATCAGACAGGGGAGAGAGTCCCAGACTGCGTCGGCTAGACGCGAGCAGGCGGCGGCGCATCTGGCGTCGACCCAGGGACGGGGGCAGGGACGGGGACGCCGTGTCCGCGTTCCACAGGACTTGGTGGAGAGTTCATCTGCTTTAGGCTCTAGGAGTAGGCTGGCTCGGGTATCTTCTTCCCGCCAGCGAGAGGAGGAGGATGAGGATGAGGAGGAGGAGGAGGTCATACCGGATGTTGACCCTCCAGTCGGGGAGGAGGAGGAGCAGGAGGAGCAGGAGGAGCAGGAAGTGGATAGCTTTCCGGGAGGGCCTTTTGACACTTCCCTGCTGATTCACTACGAGGATCACGTCGCTCGGCGGATCTGGGAGGGAGAGGTATTTTTTTTAACTTAGCCGTTTATTTGTCACCATTTTTTATAATTTTACCGTTTATTTCTCGCTTATTTGTTTTTTTTTAACAGGAGAGAGAGCCATTGAAAATGGTGAACCACTCCAGGAAGATTTTCGGTCTGTTTAAACCAGCAGCTGAGTGGTTTAACGACCATGTGCGAGGTTCAGGGCTTTGCGGGCTCTGCATGACCGGGTACACCACCATCAGCACCGGCATGTAGGGGGCATTTGTGGAGCGCTGGCACAAGGAGACGTCCTCTTTCCACTTGCCGGTTGGGGAGATGACGATCACCTTGCACGACGTGCAGTGTCTTCTCCACCTGCCGATTAGGGGGCCGCTGTTGCACCACTCCCGGATCCAGAGGTTCGAGGCCATTGAGTGGATGACGCTCTATTTGGGCATGGAGGAGGAGGTTGCTCACTTTGAGTGCGCCACGACATCTGGGCCTCATATTCGGTTCACCACACTAAGCACTTATTTTGAGCACCATCTGGACGCGGCTGCCGAGGCCGAGGCTGCGGGTGACGAGCTGTTCACACAGTATCACCGCGGCTGCGCTCTTCGGTGCTGGTACATGCATGTGGTAGGCGCTGCATGCTTTGTGGACAAGAGCGCCAGGTACGTCGACGTGACCTACCTCCGCTATTTCATGGACTTGGATACCGTTCACCAGTGGAACTGGGGGGCAGCTACTCTGGCATATCTCTACCAGAAGTTGAATGAGGCCTCCAACTGGAGGACGAGGCAGCTGGTCGGATCCTGCACTCTGCTTACGATACGTTTGATTTTAACACATTCTCGTATTTATTTAATTATTTATGTTTCGTATTTATTTTTAATACATTATCGTATTTGTGTTTCAGAGCTGCATCATCTCCTACTTCTCCCGCATCCACGGCTTCCACATCGATCCTGCGTACGTTGACGCCATGCCCAGGGCCGCCAGATACGCCCTCCAGAGGGGGAACGATGCGGTGGGACCATACCGCCTGTACCTGGACCGCACGATGCACGACGACGTCACCTGGAGGCCGTTCGCCGACTATGCTCAGGTTGTCCCCTTCGACGGGGTTGCTCTATATTCAGGCTGGTTGGCATGCGGGACCGGCATCATGGTCCGGTATCTCCCGGAGCGGTGCATGCGGCAGTTTGGGTTCGTGCAGATCATACCCAGGTCACCCTTCGAGGCTGCTCCTGACACAGTGACCAGAGTGCAGCTCACTGCCATATGGGAGGAGTGGCAGCATCATGTGGTACCGGAGGAGTACCGTCGCATGCGGGTCACCCAGGACTAGCACAGTGTGGAGGGGTACGTCACATGGTTCTACCGGGTGTCCCATCCTCTCTTGAGACCCGACGTTCCCGGCGCTCCTAGGCCAGCACACGAGGAGATCCTGGAGAACCGGCAGGCGGAGGATGACCACGCCATTGATCTCCTTCCGATCTGCCAGCGGATAGAGATGCTTGGGCGGGACGCGTTGGATCGAGGTGTCATTCATCAGGGCGGACCAGAGGCAGTCGCCGTAATGGAGATGATCGTCACTGATGCGGGCCGTGCGGCGGGGTACAGGCGGCAGAGGAGGGCCCAGGGTGAGCGGGTTAGGCACACCCAGTAGTGGTGGGGTTTATTCATTTTTTGATTTTGGATTGTATATTTAGCACACTATTTTTATTTATTTCGGTTTGTATATAATATTTTCATATTAGTATTTTTTTTTGTTTATTTATCATATTAGTGTTTTCAGTCTATCTATTGTTTATTTTATTTGCCGGTAACGTTTAATTAAAATGCGGTTGCGTTTAAGAAAAAACATAAAAAAAAACACAGTTTCTGCATAATTCGGAAATGAACTTCCGAATTCACCCTCATGAGGTGTTTTCGGATGTTCATCTCCGAACGCACCCCCCATGAGGTGTTTTCGGAGATGAACTTCCGAATCAAGGAAATTTTTTTAAAAAAAAAAGCGCTTCGGAAGTTCATTTCCGAAGCAGGGGTAGTTTGGGAATTTCGCTGGGGGTGACCCCCCATAGGGAGGTGGGTAAAGAAATTTTCGTATATTCTCATGATGAGATGTGATGATAAATGAAAATGAAAGATTAAATTTTTTTGTATTTTTAAAGGATAAATCAAACGATAAAAATAAAAAATTGATATAAATTACCCGAAACAAAGTAGGGTACTATAACTACCCTTATTTAGTTATAATTAACAAGAGAATATGAGTGACAAATTTTTTTATATAATCATTGAAAGGATAATTATATATATAAAGTACCCAAATTTGTTCTTCGATGAGCAAAATAAAATGAGGTGACAGGAAAACAAAATGATTGTCTCTGAATTGAATACTAGTGCAAATAATAGGAAAGTAAATGGCTATCATTAGACAAAGTGTTAAAACTTCGATTGACGTCAAAGAAAATGATTGTCATTAGTTGAAATCCAAAGAAAATGATTGTCATTAGTTGAAATTCAAATGGCTGTCATTAGACAGTATGTTAATTCGTAGATCGACGAGAAAGTAAATAATTGTCTTTAATAAAAATATGGTAGATCAACATTTAAAGTATCGAAAACGTCATTGGTCAAAAGAATAATAATTTGATTGACGAGACAAGTAAATGACCGTCATTAGTCGAAAGACTAATACTTTGATTGACGAGAAAATTATATGATCATTATTAGTCACAATGCTTATACTTAGATCGACAAAAAGTAATTGATTGTTATTAGCTGAAATGCTACTATTTAGATCGACAAGAAAGTAAATATTCATCATTAGCCGAATACTAATTCTTAGTTCGACAAGAAGAGTAAATAATCATCATTAACAAAAATGCTAAAACTTACATCACACAAAAGTAAGTGACCTTCATTAGCCGAAATGCTGATACTTAGTTCGACAAGAAAGTAAATGATTGTCATTAGGAAAATGCTAATTCTTAGATCGGCAAGAAAAATAAATAACCTTAGATTGAGAGAATATCATTCTTCGTTCATGAAGAACCTCTAGTTGTTGTTCTTTTCGATTCTCTAAGAGGTACATCTCAATGGGAAGAATGACAATTGGATTTGGAGATACACTAGATATGGCTACTTCTTTATGACATATGCCTACCATGTCCAATCTAGAGTAGAACCCATTTCTGAGGAATTTGTAGCAAACTTTCCCAACTCTCCATTTAATTTGGAAGAGTAGGTCCCTTCTATGCTGATTGTTTTTTCTTGACAATTTATGCGAGATATAGAGAAAACATACTCAAGCTGATTGTAATTGTTCTAGAAGAAACCATGTGTGTTCTTTGAGGGAACCAAGTTGAATCAGCTTCCCATATGTTCATGACATGTAGTTTGGCTTTCATTGTCTGGTACGTGGTTTTTAGATGGTTATGGGTTCATTAGCACTTCATAGAGATCTTATATTAGTTTTTGAGTTTTTCGTTTTTCTAGGTCCTAAGGCTAAGCTTAAGGGTAGGTTTATTTTGATTTGGCATGTGGTGGTGTGGACTATACGGTATGTCTGTAATGATAAGTCTTTTTTCGGTTCATCAACAAATGTGAAAGAGGTGAAGAATAAGAGTATCTTTTTTCTTGGATATTGTTTTGAATCAGATCCCCACATACCTCTCTCTCTCCTTCAAATATTGGATTCATAATCCTATCATATACTTGAACCAATATCCGAGATTTTTACCTAGCCCCTGGTGCGCATTGATTTTTTGGCGTTTCTTCTGGTTTTCGTCCTTTGATGGTGGGTTTTGGTGTCCAAGTTCAAGTTTGGTCCATGTTCCCTTTTTTATTATTTATTTTTGAATAGTTTTACTGGTGAATTGATGTTGTAGTTTCTTTTCTTTTTCTGTCTATTTCATGTTATTTGTTGTGTTGTTGTTTTGATGGCCTCTCACTTCTTGTACGGTTAATTTTGTAGTGTGTTCTTTTGTTGTTTTTTTGTCTCCTAATATATTATTTTGCCATTAAAATATATGAATAAAGCAAATGTAATAATTTTTTTTGCATTTTTTTCCATGCTAAACTAAATAACAGATATAAAAAGTCAAAATGTAACACTCATGTTTTGATATTAAGACATTATTAAGACATTAGCTATAAAAAACAACCAACGCTACCTATTACTTGGTCCTATTTATTTAACCTCAACAAATATAAACTTTCTAATATATATTTTCTGTAAATTTTCTCTAACATTGAATCAATCTCTAAATCGATCTCTACTTTCTGCATGCCTGCAAAAAAAAAGGTTAATACCTATTTTGCCCCCTGCCATATAGGCGTCATTTGAAAAACCCCCCTGCAAAAAAAAAAGTTGCAAGAAGTGACCCAAAGCTTGCAGAATACTAGTGTTACCACTAGGCTGCAGGTTTCTTCTTGTTGTATTGTTGCCTTTGATGATACTTATTATATACTGAATCATTATAAACTAAATTAATTTGTTATAATTTAAATCGGTTTTACTATTTTTAATTTAACTATATTAATTAAAATAGTTTTAAATTATTTTAGTTTATTTTTAATTTATTTAAATAGCTACAGTATTTTTTAAATTACATTATTTTTAATTTATTTAAATAGCTACAGTATTTTTTTTAAATAACATTAAATTTTTACAGTATATTGATGTTAAATTATTAATTATTATATAAAACATAAAAATATTTTTATTTGGTTCAGTTTGTATAAACTAAAATAATTATGTTAAATATCGTTTATATTTTAAAATATTAATATTTAAATTACTATTTAAAAATAATGTACATATAAAGTAATATATTAGTTAATAGTTAATATTTAAATTAATAATTATTAGTTAATAGTTAACGTTATTAATTAATATTAGTTAAATTATAAAATAGTAATTAATATTTATTTTACTGTTAAGAATATTAAAATTAATTTAGAATTAAATAGATGATTTATATAGATACTATTTATATAAAATAATGTAATTTAAAAAATACTATAGCTATTTAAATAAATTAAAAATAAACTAAATTAATTATATTAATACATATTAATTAATTTAAAACTAGTTAAATTAATATAGTTAAATTAAAAATAGTAAAACCTATTTAAATTAAAACAAATTAATTTAGTTTATAATGATTTAGTTTATAATGATAATAGTAAAATAATATTAAAATAATAATATTTTAAACAATTTATATTAATATTTATATTTAATATAACTTACTATTAACTTTATTAATTAATATTGTTTAACGTTATTAATTTACTAATTTAATTTAATTTACTATTAACTTTACTAATTTATTAAATTTATAAAATAGTAAAATAATATTTTAATATTTTATAACGTTAAACAATTTATATTAAATTATATAAAATCTTTAAATTAAATTTATTAAGTTAAAATATAACAATGCTTTTAATGTAAATATATATATATATATACTATTGAAATTGTAAATAAAAATGCAGTATGCTATAAATAAAATTCAATGTATTTGTTAAACAAAACAAATCACCTAGCCTAGTGGTCAAACACTTGGTGTTTGTACGGAAAGGGGTGGGTTCAACTCCCACTTCCAACAAATTTTTGTTATTTAGAATATTTTAACATATCATCCAAAAATTAATATAATATAAATTGCCAACGTGGCATTATAAATAATAATAAATAAAAATAAAAAGCCACATGGGTCATCCACATCATTAAAAAAAATTAAAAATTAAAAAAATACATGCCACGTCAGCTTTTTTGGTGACTGGATGTGATGAAGGTAAAAAATTGAAATGTTAGGGAACTTCTTGCAATTTTTTTTTTGCAGGGGGTTTTTCAAATGACGCCTATATGGCAGGGGGCAAAATAGGTATTAACCCCAAAAAAAATTATAAGCTAAAATAATGTATATTTTTATAAACATTTTTTTTTGGATCAAAAGAAGAAAATTAATTTTCAAAAAATCACGGAAGTACAAAGCCGATCAAAAGATCCAGGCGGCACAATGACAAATTAACCTGTCAAACAACTAAAGTTCAAAACAATTAAACTATTTACAAAATCTGCTCAACTTCCTATTACTGCTAGCTCTCATGATTATAATATCAACCACATCACTACTATGGAGAGAGTCAACATTCTTGTTCTGAAAAATTATCTTGTTTCGAGTTGTCTAAATTGCATATACAGTTTCAGCTATAGCAATTTTTATGATGTTGTTTTTTATACCTTTTTCCCTAACCCTCTGGCACGCCCAACTCAACTCTGAATTCCAACCCCCAGACTATGACTCACGGTTATCCACATGATTATATCGGACCAAATTTTATGTCTGTAAGTACACTCAAAGAAAAGATGGTTGCAACTTTCATGTAATCCACAAAAACAACACTTACTATCAGTAACGACACCAAAACGATGAAGTCAATCTTTGGTGGGAAATCTATCTAGGCAGGTCAACCACATAATAAATTTATATAAAAAGCATACATTTATAAACTAAATAAATAAAATCTAAAAAAGTGAAACAAATTAATATTGTTTTTTGCCTTTTCAATTTCATTTTTTATTAGGAAAAATTCAAAACATGAAAATATACCGAAATTGGTGTATTCTTAGCCACATTTATTTTATTATATTTTATTAAAATGATCAAATAATTAACAGCATTTTAGCTTAATAGTTGGAATTAGTTCATATAAATTTTTTAAACATACAATAACATACCAAGTAGCCAGTGGACTACAATTAACAAGGGAAAATGAATGAGTATCCTAATTATAAGGCTTGTTTGTATCACTCAGTGTGTGTCTCCTAATTATAGTATAAAATATAGCTATATATGAATATGATAGATAGAAGAGTTAGATGGCATGGATGAAAATCACGTTTTGTTATATCTTTCATTTTAATAGAGAAGGTGAATCCTCTATCCCTTTCTCTCTTTTTCTCTTTTGTTTTTATAATTAAATGGGTTCCTAAAAATTGTTTCCTTTCATCTTTTTTCAAGATTTGAAATTTTGAGTTCATTAATTGTTTGTTTTGGTATTGCTCTATTTATTCGTGTTGCTCTCTTTATTCATTTTAAAATTTAAAAGATGATTCATTGTTATTACTTATATTGATTATTCATGTATATTGCCTTTAAACAAAATTAACAATAGTGGATGACTCTTTCCCTCAGCATGTATGTGTCATGATTATGGTATTTCTACACTAATAATAATAACACACACTAATAATAGAAAATATATATAAAAATTAACAATTGGTTAATGGATTTGTCTGGATAGTATTTACTAATAATAGAATATACAATGCATAAAATTAATCATAATATTTTTTATATTGCTGATTACTAATAATAGTCATGCTTAAAAAAACATACGCATATCTCAATATTTATAAAATTTACTGTCGTTAAATTTCGTTATTTCCAATTGTCATCTTCACACTATTCCATCTTGATTCCATATGGTTTTTTTTTATGATAAAAAAAAGCAAAAAACATATAATAAATTTGTTTATTGTATGTAAGTCTGGATATTTAACAAGAGATACACAATCCCAAGACGCAACATTAATAAATACGATATCCAAACTTATATTCAATATCCAAACTTATTAAAAAGAATTTGCTTTTTCATAATCATTAAAAAAGCTTTAACTTATGGATTCTAGATAGAGTATTGTGAGGATGACAAATGAAAATCAATTAATAGAGAATGAAATTGAAATGATAGGTGGAAATAACGAAATTTATCACAATAAGAAGAAATTTATAAATACAGAGATACATGATACTTTTTTAAGCATGGCTATTATTATTTATCAGTATTATAAAAATATGTTATTGTTTAACTGTATGTATTGTATATTCTATTATTAGTAGAGAAATACAATCGATAAAGTTATATGTTATATACAAGCTACTCTTATATGTTAAGTAGTGTTTAAACACCTAGAAAACTAAATTAAAGAGTGTGTTATGACATTTAAGGGTGTTTTAGATTCTATTGGCAAATGTTTAGTAGTTTTAATTATCATGGACAATAACTTATATCATTTAACATATTTCTTCACACTTTTTTATTATTCAAATGCTAAATGCATGTAACCATTATTATTTATTAAATCTTCTACCGGGTATATTAATATGTTATTTCATGTATGAATATATGCATTAATACATAGCTATACTTTCATTTTCCTTCCCTTAATCACTTTATGTCCGGTGTATTGCTAAAAAGAATTTCAATGATTTCATCTGTACCGACTAAGGAAAAATTGTGAAAGAGGAGAATTTTGACGGATGCTATAGATTTAGTTTGTGTCTTGTGTTTGTTGGAAGAGGAAATTTTATCTCATTTATTGGGGCATTGTGTGATTGTGGCGAGAATTTGGAGAAAAGTTTTTGAGTGTATTGGTCCTATAAAGAAGCTAACTTTGGAGAAAAAGCTAAATTTGGAGGAATTGTAGGTTTCTTTGACTATTGTGACAATTTTGATTATTGTTTGTCGGAGATAATTTTGAACGCTTGGAATTGGTTGTGTTCTTATTGTATTATTGCAAACTCTTGTAATTTTCATACTTGTAGTTTTTTGTTTGTTGTTTGAGTGGAGTATCCTTTATACTACTTTTATTGATTTATTGGCTATTTAAAAACCATTTTGCTATTCTTATGTGTAGTTCTTTTTTCTTCTTTGTTTGACACCGCTACTACACTATTTAGAAAAGGATTATCAATTGTGATAGTATACATGAAAGTTATAGAATTTGAAGGACTTTGTAACTCAGATATATTTCTTTGCAGGTTCCACATATTCATCTGATTGTTGTGCACATGTTTTTAACAAAATTGGAATTTGTCCGTTATCGTAATAATTCACATTTACATTGTAATTTTAAAGATAGAAAAGCATATGATACATGCACGTTTTGCTATAATTAGTAGAGAACCTATAATTATAAGACACATATAATGATTTATAATTATGTTGGATGCTTTTATAATTATTGTGTTTCTCTACTGATTGTAGCAAATAGTATTTGAATCATGTTATATATCAATTTTTTTAATTATAAAAAATATGGAATATTTTGATAACTAGAAAGTTTCAATTCTGTTGTATAAATATGCACAAACAATCTAATTATATGTTGAATTTAATTGGTTAAGAAGTTTTTTTTTTTTTTTTAAGTGAAAGTTAGCCTTATATTTATACATTTTACTGTGTTTATAAATTGGTTAGACTGGTTAACCAACAAATCATAATTTAATAATCTCAACGTCAACAATTTGTATTGATATTGATAATTTGTTTGATATAGTTTTAGGAGATTGAACTATAGTCCTCCCTATCAAGTCCAGCAGTAATCACCATTGGACTAATTAATAAATTAATGAATTGTTAACAAAATATAATATTATTTTATGCCATCTAACTCATATATATATATATATATATATATATATATATATATATATATATATATATATATATATATATATATATATATATATAAGGCATTTTTTTTTTAAAACAAACAAGCTTTATAATTTGGAGACGTATACAAACAAGATTTATAATTAGGAAATTTAGTCTCGTGTAACTAGGGATCGCAAAAAAAAAACCAGTACACATTGCTATCCGCGAATAAAATTTGCCCAAGGCACGTTGAAACACTTCAATTCTACCCCGCAATTATAAGCGAAAATTAGAGTGCATTTAACAAAATATTCATTAAAGATGGGATGTCACATTTTGACTTAACCAAACAAACATACTTATATTGCATTTAACAAAGATACATAGCATTCGGAGACAAAACTTTCTCCAACAACTTCCAATTTCAACTTATAAACATCTTTCAATTCAACTTAAAACAAATATCAACATAGGATACATCAATTAAACAATAACAACTAATCCCCCCGAGTGCTAAGTATCAGAGCAATGGACACCAACTCAACTTGTCATAAGGCAACATAAAGACTTCACATGAATAACCTCGAACATCAACGGCTAATCTTGAATACCTGCCTATTTCCCATGGTAGGGGAAATATCAGCAAAGGGTGAGATATCTTACAATATAAAGGAATGCATGATAAATAATATAGAAGATATAGATCATACATAATTTTACCACTTCGCATCACATAATATCATACAACTACTTTCATCACGAAACAACTCATCAATGTAATACGACTTTCAAATCAGCAACAATGTCAATAATCAACCATGACAATATATGCAATCCACAAGTAAGATTCCAACACATCACAACAAACATCTCATAATCATAATCACAAACATTCAAAATGCAATTCAATATGCGACTTCATGTTATGCGTATGCATGTGGTCCCAAAATATACTTCTTTTTGTCCAATTGTGCGTGACTCCGTATCCTTCAATTCGGCATGCTTTGCCAGTATCTGTAAATTTCAGTAGCTCCACTAACTTGTTCCCATATAGCCCATGGTGGAAATCGAGGCGGAGGAAAATCTTTCACTCGTACATCTTTTTTAAAGTTTGTCATGTTTCTTCTATAGGAGTGATTTCATGGTAGGAATTTGCGGTGACAGTCAAACCACGAGCTTTTCCCACCTTCAGCCAATGTGAACCCTTTGTTGTATCCCATGCAATGCGGACAACCCATTTTGCCATGCGTACCCCAACCAGACAACATGCCATATGCTGGAAAGTCGTTGATGGTCCACATCAAGGAAGCTCGCATTGTAAAGTTTTGTTTACGTGATACATCATAAGTCCATTCTCCAATCCACAATCTCTTCAAATCATCAATTAAAGATTGTAAATACACATCAATTCCTGCTTTTGGACTCGAAGGTCCTGGAATGACGCACGTCAAAAACATGTATGGTTTTGTCATGCACATCTCAGGAGGGAGGTTGTAAGGGGTTACAATAATTGGCCAACAAGAATACATACTTCCCGACGCTTGAACATAAGGAGTAAAACCATCTGAGCATAATCCAAGCCTGATATTTCTAGGTTCTGCGGCAAAATCAGGATGTATTCGATCAAAGTGCTTCCATGCCTCGCCATCAGATGGATGCCGCATAGTGCCCGGACTTGTTTTATTTGTGTGATGCCATGTCATTTGACTTGCACTGTGCATTGAAGCAAACATTCTTTTTAACCTTGGTATTATCGGAAGATAAAACATGGACTTTACTGCTACACGGTCTTGATTAGTGTTAACGTCTCTACTGCGAACTTTATATCTTGGACTCATACAAAACTTACATTCCTCCAATAATCCATCTTGAGTACCAAACTCATTGTCATAAAACAACATACAACCATTAATGCAACAATCAATCTTTCTTACTCTTAAGCCCAACTTCGACACCAACTTCTTTGCTTCATAAAATTTTGTAGGCAAGGTTTCTTTCATTGCAGTTGAGTCCAACATCATTTTTACGAAGAATTCCAAACACTGATCAGGAACATTCCAATTTGACTTGGCGGCCAATATTCTCACACACATTGATAACTTTGAGTCAGATGATCCATCAAACAACGCGTATCATCTCATTCAACAACTGATAAAATTTATGCGCTTCCTCATTCGGTACCTCTTCCCCACCAAAATCTTCAGGTTGATCATAGGTCACATTCACACCAAAAGCATCCTCAACCATGTCACCAATCAGATTAAAGTTTTCCTCCTATTCCATAGGCGGTTGACTACTTGAAGCATGCGCGTTGCTAGTCTCTGGTACGTTACTAGGCAATTCTTCACCGTTAAACGTCCAAACCCAATAATTTGCAATGAAACCCCTTCTATGCAAATGAGATGTTACTTCCTGTAGCTCACTAATTATTGGTTTACATTCA
Source organism: Vicia villosa (assembly GCF_029867415.1). NCBI lineage: Eukaryota > Viridiplantae > Streptophyta > Magnoliopsida > Fabales > Fabaceae > Vicia > Vicia villosa. The sequence continues at coordinate 494,436 of NW_026704936.1, forward strand.
CGTTTAAGACAGGGACACCTAACTCCTCCTTTGCTTCGACATAATTCCTGAGCAAACGCCCAACTGATAAACCCTTCAACTCCTACTATAAAATTGGGTTTAAGTCCCATTCTTCCTGGAAATGTTCTATCGTACATCCAACTACGATAATACCGATAATATTCCATACTGCATATTTATACAATCATTGTCATTTTGAGTTAGAAATATTAATCAACTTAATATTATTCTTAGACGTATACTAATTAATATTTACTATTCTTAAAAATATTATTTAATAACAATACTACTAATATTTTTAACTACACATGTTCTATTGAACATATGTTAACCATAAAGTTATTATTTTTTAACTACACATTTTAAACTACACATATTGAAAATATTATTTAATAAAAATACTTATATTATGTTTTCATTACATATATAGTAATAAAAATAAGAAATAAGAAATATTACTATTATGTTTGGAAATAAACGAACACATACATATTTTGTTTTTATTACATATATAAAATTTCAGTTTTAAATCTATTATATATGAACAAAATAAAAAATAAAAATAAAAACTGTTTTTATTAAATATATCATATACATATACATATTTTGTTTTCATGTATATATATATATATATATATATATATATATATATATATATATATATATATATATATATATATATATATATATATATATATATATATATATATATATATATATATATATATATATATATATATATATTAAAAATCACATGAAAGAGAGATAGTATAAAATTTAAAACATAAAAATTAATACTTTCAAGAAAAACATGCTAGTAATTAATAAGTAATTTTTATATAGCAAGACAATCATAGTTAGTATTTTATTGAAATAATGAAGTGATTCTGTATTATAACAAAATGACATATATTATAGCGCAAATATATATTATCAAATAACATATTTTTCTAATTGAATTAAATAAATAGAAATTATTGTTTAGAGTTTAATATTTGAACGCTAATATTTATTTTTATTTATAATCTAACATTTTTTTCTTAATAACATTTTTTTGTTTTTGAATTATCAAAAATATCTTTATTTTATCATATTATTTTAAACATACTAACATATATAAAAATTCAGTTTAAAATATATAAATATAATATATATTCTGTTTTTTTTTAAATATAGTATAATATTACTCATTATAATAAATAATATATATAATAAAAATTAAAAATGAAAACTTTATAATATATATAACTATTATATTAGTTTTGAATATATTATATTTGTTTAAGTTATAATAATCTATTTTTTAAAGTGAAAACTTTTTAATATATATCTATATTATATTCTTAAAAATGAAAACTTTATAATATATATAACTATTATAATCGTTTTAAAATTATATTAATATTTATAATAATCTGAAATTCTGGACTCAGATACGTGATGTCTAACAGGATGTCACGACATTACTATCTGAATGTTTGTAAACAAATGAACAAAGATTAAACAGAAAACAACACAGGAAAGTTGTTAACCCAGTTCGGTGCAAACACACCTACATCTGGGGGCTACCAAGCCAGGGAGGAAGTCCACTATAAGTAATATCAATTCAAGGTAATACAAGCCAAGATTACGCCTTTCACTTAATATCTACCCAATGCAACTTCAATCTAAACCACTTAGACCAGAGATCCTACTCACTCCCCCTCAATCACAGCAGTGATTAAAAACTAACCAATGAAAAACAAAAGAAGACACTCTTCAAGGACACAACTTGATCTTGCGTAAAAGCTTTGATCAAGTACAATAATACTCTTGCTTAAAAGCTTTGAGTACTTCTTACAACTCAAAACAAAACACCTAGACCAAGACAATCATCATGATGATTGTTTGGCTTACAAGAAAGCTACAACGAGAAACTTAACCACAAAGAACTCTTAACAGTTTCTTAACCAAAAACCCTGACGGCAACAGCAGCACCTGCGTGGAATATATAGCCTTCATACAATACAGCAACTGGGCCTTGGATCCACAAAATAGTTTTTGCCCTAATAAAACAAATCTTCATAAAACAAGGAACTGATAATAATAATCATCCAAGACGTCCTTGAAACAGATCAGAATCCATCATTACCAAATATAGCGCATAAGATCTTATCAGATCATATAATCATAAGTAGTAATAGAAAATAACGAACAGCTGCGAATGTCATGACATCGGCCTTGACATCAGGTAAAGGCCTGCATAAGGAAGGACTTCGCAACAACAGAAAGCATGTCATGACACTAGTTTTGACAGGATAGAACCACAATTAGTTTTACCAAAAATTATAGCCAATCAACAACATCTACAAACTCCCCCTTTGGCAAATTTTTGGCTAAAACACTAATAGATGTAAAACAGATATCAGAGCATACACAGCAGCCAACAACAGAAAAATAAATTCTGTAACAGAAAAATAAATTCTGTAAGCAACAACAGCATCTTGATTAATCACCAGAAAACCAGAAAACAACTACTTAGTCAATTGTTACATAAACCACTTGTCCTTGTCAGGGAGAACCAGAGAACACCCAAATAAAGAAAACCACAAAACAACCATGTCCAAGATCCAGAAGATTACCAAAACAACTAAACAGAGAACACCCAAATAAAGAAAACCACAAAACAACCATTACAGCAAAACAACAAAACAACACACTATAACTCCCCCTTTTTAGCCACAAAAGGAGCCAAACATCAGATGGAGATTTAATCTTCAGAGCCAGCAGTATCTTCATCATCCTCCTCACTCATCTCCACATCACTGGAGCTACTAGTCTGGGCATCAGCATCCTCATCATCCTCAGCCTTATATTCATCCTCACTATCAGCATCCATCTTCTCACCATCACTACCAGTAGCATGATCATCACCACTATCAGCAGACTGCTCAAGACTTTGTATAAGCTGTTCAAGCTTCATCTTCCTATTTTCCAGTTCTTTGCAGGTCTCCTTTAGCTCAGCTATAAGAGAGGCTTTGGTCACAGACTTGCTAGTTTGAGATGTCCCAGCAGATGTTGAGGCATCAGTCCTTTGAAGCAGCTTGTAGTGAAAAGTCAAAGCACTTTCCCTCTTGCAGACAGAATCTTTAGCTTTCAAGATGCCAGGGTATTGCTTTAGGATGATTCCACATATTAGGGATGGAAAGGCAATAGGAAGCTTAGTGGCAGAGGTACCTGCATGTCTCATAGTCTGGTCAAAAATATAGGTCCCATAGTCAAACACAGTCTTGGTCCCTATAGCATAAATGAATCTACCTAGATAGTGATTTATAGCAGTAGGGGAGAACTCTATGCATTTTCTTCTAACATAAACTTTATGAAAATCATCTGTTCTACCATCAGCACAGTCTTGAGATAAATTGACAATAAACTCCTTCACAAGCATTTCATAACATTTAGAGAATTGAGAAACAGTCTTAATCAAACCTGCAGACTTGATGAGCTGCATGACCTCTTGATTTTCCAGAGCATCATTTGCTAATTCTCTTTCTAGGGCCAGCCTTCTTTGATACACAAATTTCCACTGGATTGCATTAGAAGCATAGTGTAGATATATGTTATCCAAAGGAACATCACGGACCTTTGTAGCAGATTTAATAACAGCAATCTTCTTCTTGGAGGGGATGTCAGGGACATCACTTGGGACATCAGCTTCAGAGTCAGAAACGCTTCTTTCCTTCCTCTTCTTCACACTAACTCTGCTTCCAGACTTTGAGGGTCCAGTGGGAACTTTCTTCATCTTTTCTTTAGTAACAGTCTTCAGAGGAGTAACCTGTGGCTTGAGAGAATGTTGCTCACCAACTTGTTTTCCCTTACGAGCCTTGACCCTGTTGGAGATGCTGGAGATGAGGTCATCATCAGCAATATCAATAGGATCATCAAGATCATCTAGGTCCACCACATCATGCACATTAGGGTTTTCATCTTTCTCAGCAGGAACAGCAGGAATCTCTTCATCTTTCTCAGGTTCAAGAGTCTCATCATCTTTGGTACCAGATGCTTCAACATTGATAGCTTCAGATGTTTCAACATTTTTGGCAACAGGGGTCTCATCATTATCAACAGATGTCACAACATCTTTAGCAACAGGGGTCTCATCATTTTTATCAACAGATGTCTCAACATTATCCTGATCTTTGCTGGCATCATCTTGCTCACCTTGATCATCATCGGAAGCAGGCATTTGGGCTAGAGGAACAGATATTCCTTCAACCTTGTGCCCTTCATTCAAGATTCTGGTGACAATATTTGCAATCGCATTATGAACATAGGACGAGCCCTCTCTACCCTGGACAGAAAAAGTTTCTGGAACAGATCCTCCGGTTGATTTTCTTGCATGCATCTTTCTTGGTTGACTGCGAGCAGAATCGGAAGGAGGAACAGTGTTCAATGGTGCGACATTCAATACAACATCTTGATCAGTCACCACATTTGGTGCCCTAGACTCCGATGCTTTTTCAGAGGAGGGAGACGATTGCTTTGAGGGAGTACTTTGAGACATGATGAGAGAGAATGGAAAGCTGGGTAAGTATTTTGGAATGCAGAAACACAGAGAGATAGCGTGAGTGTGGAGGAGAGGTTTTGAAGGAATGGAAACCGTTTGGGTAACTTGTAAAAGGGGGGGAAAATACACTTTAATGTGTAATGATATCCAAGATTTGGAGAGAGAAATAGCGCTGGCCCCACACCCAATTAATTGCTATAATCCTTCACAAAGACAAATGCCTAATTTGTTTCTTAGATTTTCAAATTGATTTGCATCTAAGGCTTTTGTGAAAATGTCAGCAAGTTGAAGGTCTGTAGCAACATGTTCCAAGCCAATTATTTTGTCCTCAACAAGATCTCTAATGTAGTGGTGTCTAATATCAATATGCTTGGTCCTGCTGTGCTGAATGGGATTCTTTGAAATGTTGATGGCACTTAAGTTGTCACAATATAATGTCATGACATCTTGTGTGACATTGTATTCTGATAACATTTGTTTCATCCAAACAAGTTGAGAACAACTACTTCCTGCTGCAATATATTCTGCTTCAGCAGTGGATAAGGACACACAGTTTTGTTTCTTGCTGAACCATGAAATAAGATTATTTCCCAAAAAGAAGCATCCTCCTGAAGTACTTTTTCTGTCATCAGCACTTCCAGCCCAGTCAGCATCACAATATCCAGTGAGAATGGGTTCACATCCATGAGAGTAAAGCATTCCATACTCACAGGTACCATTCACATATTTCATTATCCTCTTGACTTGATTTATGTGACTTACTTTGGGTTCTGCTTGATACCTAGCACATACCCCAACAGCAAAGGCAATATCAGGTCTACTGGCTGTAAGGTACAACATACTTCCTATCATGCTTCTGTATAGACTTTGATCAACACTAGTTCCCTTTTCATCTTTGGACAGTTTCAAATGAGTAGGTGCTGGTGTCCTTTTGTGAGTAGCATTTTCCATTCCAAACTTTTTGACAATATTTCTAGCATACTTGCTCTGAGAGAGAAAGATTGAGTCTTCCATCTGTTTGACTTGCAGTCCAAGAAAGTAAGTTAATTCTCCAACTAGACTCATTTCAAATTCAGATTGCATCTGCTCAACAAAATGTTTAGTCATCTTGTCTGACATCCCACCAAAAACAATATCATCCACATAGATTTGAGCTATCAGAATCTTTCCTCCTTCATCTTTAACAAAGAGAGTTTTATCTATCCCTCCTTTCCTGTATCCATTGCTAGTAAGAAACTCAGTTAGTCTCTCATACCAAGCTCTAGGGGCTTGTTTCAGACCATAAAGAGCTTTTCTTAATTTGTACACATGATCAGGATGGTTTGGATCTGCAAAACCTTTAGGTTGTTCTACATAGACTTCCTCATTCAAATATCCATTCAAGAAAGCACTCTTCACATCCATCTGATATAGTTTGAATTTCAGAATGCATGCAACCCCTAACAATAGCCTAATTGACTCAAGTCTGGCAACAGGAGCAAAAGTTTCATCAAAGTCAACTCCCTCAACTTGAGTGTATCCTTGAGCAACTAACCTTGCTTTATTTCTGATTATAGTTCCCAGTTCATCTGACTTATTCTTGTAGACCCATTTTGTTCCAATGACATTAGAATGTTTTGGTCTTGGAACCAGCTCCCATACTTCATTCCTTTCAAATTGGCCCAGTTCTTCCTGCATGGCATTAATCCAGAACTCATCTGTTAATGCTTCCTTGACATTTTTAGGTTCAATTTTTGATACAAAACAAGAGTTTGAAACTACTTCTCTTGACCTTGTAGTGATTCCACTGTTGGGATCTCCTATAATAAGTTCTTTAGGATGATTTTTATGAACTCTTATAGATGGACTCTTGTTAGGAGGTTCAGTCTCAGATTCTGTGATAGTAGGACTGCAATCATCTTCTCTTGTAGATCCTTCAGCTGTAATATCCCAGAATGTTCCAACATCTTCTGTGACATCTGCTTGATTGTGGGCATCATCAACCACAACATTTATGGACTCCATTATTATTCTGGTTCTTGAGTTGAACACTCGATAGGCTCTACTGTTTGTAGAGTAGCCCAGAAAAATTCCTTCATCACTCTTGGGATCCATCTTCCTTCTGTGATCTCTATCAGCAAGAATGTAGCACCTACTACCAAACACATGGAAGTATTTGACAGTGGGCTTTCTTCCCTTCCAGATCTCATATAGGGTGGTAGAGGTTCCTTTTCTTAATGTAACTCTATTATGGACATAACAAGCAGTATTCATGGCTTCAGCCCAGAAGTAGATAGGAAGATTCTTAGCATGGATCATTGCTCTGGCTGATTCTTGAATAGTTCTATTCTTTCTTTCAACAACCCCATTTTGTTATGGAGTAATAGGGGAAGAGAATTCATGATGTATTCCTTCAGAGGAGCAGAAATCAGCAAATTTTTGATTCTCAAATTCCTTTCCATGATCACTTCTAATTCTTACAACACCATTTTCTTTTTCTCTTTGAATTCTTTGACATAGGTCCTTGAAAACATCAAACACATCTGACTTTTCTCTGATGAAGTTTACCCAAGTGTATCTGGAGTAGTCATCCACAACCACATAAGCATATTTCTTTCCTCCAAGACTTTCTATTTGCATTGGTCCCATCAAGTCCATATGTAGCAGTTCAAGAACTCTGGAAGTAGTCAGATGTGTAACCTTTGGATGCGACATCCTGGTTTGTTTTCCTACCTGACATTCACCACATATTCTTCCTTCATAAATTTGTAGCTTAGGGATTCCTCTCACAGCTTCCAGAGAGATAATCCTTTTCATACCCATTAGATGAAGGTGACCAAGTTTTTGGTGCCACAGCTTTGCTTCTTCTTCCTTAGAGCATACAGTAGAATAGCTGGATTCATGAGATACCCACAAGTAGCAGTTATCTTTGGATCTGACACCCCTCATTACTACTTCCTTTTCTTCATTAGTAACCACACACTCAGCTTTGGTGAAGTTGACTTGGTATCCTTGGTCACAGAGTTGACTGATGCTTATGAGATTAGCAGTCAGACCTTTGACCAACAAAACACCTTCTAAATTTGGCACTCCTGAACAGTCTAATTTTCCAACTCCTTTGATTTCTCCTTTAGCTCCATCCCCAAAGGTTACATAACTAGTAGAATGACTCTTGATATCAACAAGCAGATTTTTGAGTCCAGTCATGTGTCTGGAACATCCACTGTCAAAATACCAGTCTTCTTTGCCTGAAACTCTAAGAGATGTATGGGCTATTAAAGCCATATTTTTAGGTTTCCATTGTTGCTTCTGGATGTGCATGATCTGCTTAGGTTTGTAGTAAGGAGCTTGATCTGGGTATCCATATAATCTGAAGCAAAAAGGCTTAATGTGTCCAAATCTTCCACAGTAATGACATCTCCATCTTTGAAACTTTCTCTTCATTTCACTTTTCTCGTGATGTTGAGTCACATGTTTTGACATCGGTTTCAACATCTCAGCTTCAGGTTTAGTTCTGCTACTATCTTGGAAATATTTCTTTGCACCAACAAAACCTATACCAGACATATCTCCTGAACTTTTTCCAACCTGCAAAATCTCCTCCAACATATCCGTGCCACTGTTCAGCATTTTTACTGATTTTGACATCTGATCAAGTTTGGATTGTAACATGGTAATTTCACTATTCAGTTCAGATATAGTTTCATTAAGCCCTTTGTTATCAGCCTCCAACTGAGCTATGTATTTCTTCTGCTTTTCACCTTGTTGACACACTTCAGCACTTCTGATAGAGAGCTTTCTGTAGGAGGTTGCCAGCTCTTCAAAGGATAGCTCATCTTCACTAGAGTCTTCATCAGAATTGCAAACTCCCGTAAGGGCTGTGACATGTTTGGCTGATTCTTCTTCAAAATCACTCTCAGAATCTTCATCAGACCAGGAAACTAACAATCCTTTCTTTTGTTTCTTGAGATAAGTAGGACATTCAGCTCTAATATGTCCATACCCTTCACATCCATGACATTGAATCCCTTTACTGTGATTGTATTTTTCTTCTGGTTTAGCTCTTCTGCCAGAGTCATAAGATCTACTGATGTCAGATGAGATGTTCTTGACATTAGGTCTTGGCTTCTGATCCATTCTTCTCATAATCTTGTTGAATTGTTTGCCAAGCATAGCTATAGATTCAGATAGATTCTCTTCTCTACTTTCCTCCACTTCCTCTTGAGAGTTGGACACAAAGGCTATGCTTTTGTTCTTCTTTTCAGAATTTTCACTGATTCCCATCTCAAAGGTTTGAAGAGATCCAATTAACTCTTCTACCTTCATTTTGCTGATGTCCTGTGCCTCTTCTATAGCTGTCACCTTCATGTCAAATCTCTTAGGTAGGGATCTAAGAATTTTTCTCACCAGCTTTTCATCAGACATCTTCTCTCCCAAGGCTCCTGAGGTATTAGCAATATCAAGTATATTCATATGAAAATCCTTAATACTTTCATCATCTCTCATCCTTAGATTTTCAAACTTCGTAGTTAGTAGTTGAAGTCTTGACATCTTCACTTTGGAGGTGCCCTCATGAGTAGTCTTGAGGGTATCCCAGACATCTTTGGCTAGTTCACACTGGTGTACCAGTCTGAATATATTCTTGTCAATTCCATTGAATAAAGCATTTAAGGCTTTAGAGTTGCCAAGCGCCAATGCCTCTTCATCTTTGTCCCATTCTTCCTCTGGTTTAAGAGTTTTCTTGCCATCTTTTTCAGTAATAACAGGATGTTCCCATCCTTTGTTCACAGCTCTCCATGCTTTACTATCCACGGATTTCAGAAAAGCCACCATGCGAGGTTTCCAATAATCATAATTAGAGCCATCCAGAATGGGTGGTCTAATCCCATATCCACCACCTTCTTTGTCCATAATACCAGAAAATACTGTCCCTAGATCTCACCCAGTAAAAACAGGCAGGGTGCCTGCTCTGATGCCAATTGAAATTCTGGACTCAGATACGTGATGTCTAACAGGATGTCACGACATTACTATCTGAATGTTTGTAAACAAATGAACAAAGATTAAACAGAAAACAACACAGGAAAGTTGTTAACCCAGTTCGGTGCAAACACACCTACATCTGGGGGCTACCAAGCCAGGGAGGAAGTCCACTATAAGTAATATCAATTCAAGGTAATACAAGCCAAGATTACGCCTTTCACTTAATATCTACCCAATGCAACTTCAATCTAAACCACTTAGACCAGAGATCCTACTCACTCCCCCTCAATCACAGCAGTGATTAAAAACTAACCAATGAAAAACAAAAGAAGACACTCTTAAAGGAAACAACTTGATCTTGCGTAAAAGCTTTGATCAAGTACAATAATACTCTTGCTTAAAAGCTTTGAGTACTTCTTACAACTCAAAACAAAACACCTAGACCAAGACAATCATCATGATGATTGTTTGGCTTACAAGAAAGCTACAACGAGAAACTTAACCACAAAGAACTCTTAACAGTTTCTTAACCAAAAACCCTGACGGCAACAGCAGCACCTGCGTGGAATATATAGCCTTCATACAATACAGCAACTGGGCCTTGGATCCACAAAATAGTTTTTGCCCTAATAAAACAAATCTTCATAAAACAAGGAACTGATAATAATAATCATCCAAGACGTCCTTGAAACAGATCAGAATCCATCATTACCAAATATAGCGCATAAGATCTTATCAGATCATATAATCATAAGTAGTAATAGAAAATAACGAACAGCTGCGAATGTCATGACATCGGCCTTGACATCAGGTAAAGGCCTGCATAAGGAAGGACTTCGCAACAACAGAAAGCATGTCATGACACTAGTTTTGACAGGATAGAACCACAATTAGTTTTACCAAAAATTATAGCCAATCAACAACATCTACATAATCTATTTTATATGTTGTAAAATATTTAACAAAAAAATTGTTTTAATAATATTAATATATAATAATTTTAATAATAGTTTTAAGGGTTGAATATGTCTTTAGTCCTTCTAAATATAGCAGTTTTTAACTTTAGTCCTTCTAAATATTTTCTTCAAAGAATGATCCTCCTAAAAATTTTAATTTTAACTTTTGGTCTCTCATGGCAAAATCGTAGCTAAAATGGTCGATAATTTCGTCGCTAAATAAAAAACCGTCACTAAAACCGTCACTAAATTGTAAAAACCGTCGCTAAATTGTAGGAAGGACCAAAAGTTAAAATTAAAATTTTTAGGAGGACCATTCTTTGAAGAAAATATTTCAAGGGACTAAAATTGAAAACCACTATATTTAGAGAGACCAAAAACTTATTTAACCCTAGTTTTAATATATCAGTTTTTTTTAATAGTTTTAAAAATATTAATAAAAAAATATATTTAATTTTCGTTTTTATTTTATTTACTATATTCTGTTTTATTTTTTAATTTTTTAAAAATAAATATTAAATATTTAATTCATAATTTCGTCTTATAATAATAAATTTATAAAATAACCTAGTTAAAAAATAACCTAATAAATCTATTAAAAATATATCACATTATACATAAACATTCTTCTCTCTTCAAAATTTATACAAAAAAAACTTATCTCTTTAAAATCTATACAAAAATAACCTAATAAATCTATTAAAAATATACTACATTAGAAAGAAAAAAAACTTACCTCTTCTTCAATCTACTCCTCCTTCTTCAATCTACTCCACCTTCTTCAATCTTCAAAATCTATACAAAAAAAAAATCAAACATTAAAAACATAATATAGTATGAATATAGAATGAAATTGTAAAAAAAACACTGATGTAACTTACATTTGATATAAGAATATGTGAAATTTGTGAAAAATATTTGGGATTGAAAGGTATGAAGATTGAATTGGTATGCAATTGAGGATTTTGTGGGAGGAAGGTTACTGGTTTTTTGGTTTTGGGAGAGAAACGCAGATAAATTCTGATTGAGTACTAGTGGAGTGAAGTGAATGGCGTAAATAAATACACAAAGTAATGACGTGAGAATCACGTCGCTATTTGCCACGAGAGACTGACGTCGCAACATGACAACGGTAACATTTAATTAATGTCTCTGTCTGCAATGCTGTCACCCAGTCACTTCAGTGCAACGTTGTGTTTTGCTTCTAAATGTTGCGACGTGTTTGTAACGTCACAACCAATTTTTTTAAAATTTGAATCTTCCCCCCATGTGAATGATATAGCTTTTTATATTTTAATTTATAAACTTAATGTAGCGACGTGTATCCCACGTCGCAAATTTTTTCACATACCATAATGTCTGACTTCTGATTACTTTATGGCTATAAAGTTATTTAAAATTTAAAAACACGTTGCGAAGTGTTTTTCATGTCGCTACTGGAAATAATCAGCCACGTGTTTTCCACGTCGCTAAAATATGTCGCTGGGGAGAGGATATCTTGTAGTGGTGAATGTAAATTTTTTTACATCATCAGCGTATCACAACCACTCATATTTAATACTTTGAATGCGATTAAGGCAAAAGTCAAACATTAATAAAAATATAACGGTTATGATTAACTGGGGGTGTAAAACTACTTTACACCGTCAGAGTATATCAATTAAATTATTATTATTATTGTTATTTTTATGTGTTAATTATGAAACTATATTTTGTTTTTAAAATAATATATATTTAATTAATTATATTATTTTAAAAAGAATTTAAATAATAGTATCCATGGATACCCTTAAATATTCGTGGGTATCTCAAAATTCTTGGATGCTTGTCTGGAGGATACTCACATGGATATGGAGCGGGTACAAGAATAATATTTATCAAACAGGGCGGGTAACGAGGGATTAGTACCTGTGTCCATAGGCAATACAAAAAAATACTCATTTGCCACGTCATATTTATGTCACAAGTGGGATATAAGATCCCAAAGGAAAAATTAGCGACTTGAGCAAACATGTCGTAGGAGCGCTAGTCCCAACTAGTAGCCACTTGAAAATCATGTCGCGAAAATTCGTCACGTGATAATCACATCGCTAATTTTTTACATAGATAACTAAGTTCAACTGTATGTGCAGAAATTGGACCAATGTTGAATAATTAGTGACGCGGTAAACATGCCACAAATTCGAAATTATAGACGTGGTAATCAGGTAACAAACTTGAATTCGTGTGTCAAAATTTTGCCACGTGATTCTCATTTCGCTAAATTTTTTTAATAAAAAAACTAAAATGATTAATAATTAATGAAATACAAAAATTAATAATTAACAAAATTATTTTTAAATTAATAATTATCAAAACACTAATCCACCATTCGTCGGTTAGGTGGTACAAAAGAGAAAAAAATTATATGATAGAAGTAACATTCAGGTTCTCGAAGACCATCTCAAAGGCTCTAATAAAGCTCCAAGTAAATAGGAGAAAGGGAAAAAGAATCCCTATGTCCTTGATACAAGGGAGGTAAAAGTAAAAGTTAGGAGAAGGAAGATCTAAAGAGACGGGCGTGGTCACCCTCCGACGAAAAACAAGCCTCTAGAATAAAAATGTCTTCCTCTTTTGAAGAGAAAACCTCCACTTATGATAAAAAATGAAGAATATGTTTTTCAATAGTCTAATAAGGTTCAATACATTTAATGTTCTTGGAAATAAAAGAAGGAATAGCCATTGTCTTTTTGTTCCTAGGAAAACAGTAGTACAAAATGAAATCACCACCATCATTGCAAGCGTTAAAAGAGGCGACCATTACCCTCATAACCTACGGTCATGCGCTAACCTAAGCCCTATTTTGGACATTTCTTCATAAACCCTACTCACTATAGAAAAAACGAGAAAAAGGGAATTTCATATATGAAAGAAGGTTCAGAACAGAGAATTAGGAGCGACGACGAGTTGGGTAGTTCATATGAGCTTGCAGAAGTATGGAGCAAATTAGAGCAAATGAGGTAGAAGGAGAAATCTTTTCTAGAGTAGTTAGAAACACAAGGGACCATATAGACTCCCCCATAATTTTCAAAAGTTCAGCACATATCTGACACGTGTCAATAGTAATTAAGGTCTAAAAAATAGACCAACATTACTTATATTAAGTAGAACTAAGTTTGAACATATGAATGATTGATCGATATTCCCAGCCAACATTTTAGATAGGTCTGATAGATCTGGCAAGGGGAGATGAGTCATCACTTAATTAAAAAAGTTTACCTTGAGCTCGAGGAATTTTCCCCAAGCTGAGGGACTCGCCTTGTATTAAAAATGGCGCCTTCAGTTGAGAGACTCTCCCCAACATGAATGAATTACCTCTTATCAACAAGCCCGCCTTCAGATGAGGGACTCACCCCAAGATGAGGGATGTACCTCAAACTAAAAAAGCCTTGAAAACACTTCACCCTTTATAAATTCCTCGAACTTGATGGATTGTGTAGTGTTATATTTTGGAGGATCCCAAACAAGGGTGAATCTCGGGTCTCCGCCCTAAAGTAATGTCTCCCAGAAATATCCATACGGAATATCGGGGGCTTGCTCTTGGACAGATGACGTATATATTATCGTTATATCCTGGTAGTTATGTGAAGGAGTCACACCATGACTCCTTGAGAAATGGGTCGTCAACAGTATCCCCTAATCGAATGGGGTGGTTTCCTCCCCTAAGGGTTTCCTAAACCATATGCCCGCAAAGCCTCTATAAATACTTCTCCCATAACGAGAAAAATGATAGATCTTAACTCATATAGATCATACCTTACGTACTTTTACTCTGAAGTATTATGCATATAGACAGAGTCTCTCACCTCACATAAGCAGGTCTTCTGAACCACCATAAACACCACCATACAAGGCCTCTCGACACCGTGGATAAAGCCCTAACCACCACACATCATAATATACCTCAAAGGTCTTTGAGTTCCCCTCACTTTGTGAGGGTAACATGCATGCACACATGTACTCTCTTACTAGTACACAAATAAACAAAGTCAATTGCACCAATTATGAATTCTTCAAGTTCTCGTTATATTTTTGAAGAAAAACATAATTTAAAAAACAAATTGGTTCACAATATATAATGGACACTCTTAAAATTCCTACTTTAAATAGCCATCGATTATATGATTTTTAGCAGGTAAAGTTCTAGTTTTTATACTAAGAAACATTTAGTGTGCAATGATTTTGTTCTACATTTCAAAAAAATATCATTAAATCTATTATTTAATTATATAATACCAAGTCTATGAAGGTGGAGAAAAACACAAGAAAGTGAGGGAATTGAATTGTGTTATTTATCAATTAAAATTTCCTTTCTTAATATTCTTTTCTTTCTTTTCGTATCTCATCTTCTGGATATGCTTTTATCGTTGCGGAAACATGTTTATAATAGAGTTGCATAACCAATAAGATGTTCATTATTAACTTCTTTGCATCATCAGAACTTCTGACTTGTCTCAGTACAGTTCTGAAGATTTCTACGTGAAGGTTCTAAGTTAAAATGATTTTTGCAGAAAGTAAAAGACACGTTTATTTTTATCCTGGTTCACCTTCTGAATAAGGCTACCTCTAGTCCACCTTCTTTAGGTGATTTGCCTCTCAACATAGGTCTTAATCCACTATAGCCAAACTTGATTACATCTGCACGATCGTCCGTCGTGACTAACAACCTGCACAGCCAACTGCTGTGACTAACCCTGCACAAGCTACCCGCGAGTGACTAACTACAATGAAATTTTCAGTGATCTCCATGAGATATAACATTCATTGACTTCTGGACTTCTGACCTTCACTTGGTCTCCAAGAGAATTTCCACAATGACTACCATCATTGTCTTCTTAAGCTTCTGACCTAAACTTGGTCGCTCAAGGAATCTTCTGGAGATTACATGAGTGCTTCCTAATTAAGCAGATGGTCTCCTATTCTTAATACATATGTTTACGACACACTGACTAGAAGTCACTTCTAGTGCCTAAAAAATCTATCAGAAGTTTCTTAAGATATAACACACTATGAGCAACAACTCTATGTGTTTTTACATATTAATACAAGAAATAAAATATCTTGTAGTCTTCTTGTATTCAACTTCTAGATGAGATCTTCTTCTTTTGTAAGTAGATTAAGAGCAGCACCTCTTGTAAAGGTTGCTTCTTCTTCATTTATCATCATCTTCTTCTTCTTAAGCTGATTAAGAGCAACAACTCTTTTGTTGATTGCTTCAGATTTGATCTTCATCTTCTGAAAGCACATTTAGAGCAACAACTCTATTTTTATTTTCTTCTTTAGGGATCTTCATCTTCTTCTGAAAGCAGATTAAGAGCAACAACTCTTGCATTAATTGCTTCTTTCAGCTCGGTCTTTTTCTCGTCAGAGTAAGGATATTATATTTTCAGCTCTTGAAACTAATTCCTTCTTATAAGACCATCTTCATTTCCTCTTCAAGCAGATTTAGAGCAACAGCTCTATGTTGAATTGCTTATTCCAATGCTTACGTTCTTCGTGAATACTGATTATAAAGCTTGTTACAGCTGATAACACATTTAATGATCATAAGCAAACATGAAACACTTCTTCGAGCAATAACTCAGTGTATTCAGTTTCTCAAGTCTTTCAATATGAACAATGTACGAGTTGATCAAGTATTGTGAATTTCTGATAACTCCAGTGGAGAATACTGCTAAACAGCAGAGATTTCTTTTTCACTTTCTTCTATGATTTCTTCACACAGGCTTATGGTTAGTGTATAACAACACTATGAATTGTTTCATCACAGACCGAGTATGTGTTGCCTCTTGTGTAATTTCTGATGCATTATTTCACATTTCTTCATTTATACTTTCATGCTCAGCTTCTCTCTACAGATTTTCTCTCAAGATTTCTCTTTTTCTGAACTCTGTAGTTGCACTATGGATACACACTTTGGATACTCACTTAATGCACTTTTGGTGTTCCATTTGACACAACTTCAAGTTTGAAGTTTATATATATATATATATATATATATATATATATATATATAGCTTGGCGTGTTACTGTTGGAATCTAGCCGTTGTAATTGCTTGAATATTACTTTGAATGCCTTTGTCTCGATTGGCTCATGAATGGCAAGTGTCGCTATTGGCAGAATCTTATCTTCAACATGATGATTACAGTTGATGGCGTGTTTCTTTGTTTAAGCTTTGTCTTTCCAACATGCTGCATGTGGCTTGCTTCTTCAATCAATTTTGGGAGTTGTTCCTTTTAAATGTTGTAATCGTTTTGCTTATGATGATGTTTCTAACGGTTTCCCATTTGATTCTAAGCTTTGTATTTTATTCAATTTGTATGCTAAGTTGTAGATTCTTCATTGGTTCACAAGTGACTCTATTGTTGTTTGCATTTTATATGTCACTGCATTACTCTATCAGAACTTCTGATCTGCTGACTTTGGCTTGTTTGACGTATTCTTAATCAAAACATCTGATGAATGATGTTTTGGCTTTGTCAATCTTCTGGATGTTAGATTTCATATCTGAGCCGGTTTCTGATGTAGTCATTGTACTCTTTTTCTGATGAATCCTTGTACGCTTATAGCATAATATCTGCACACTAAGTGAAACCATTAGTAATAAAATTGTTACTCACAAAATATATACTTGTTATCATCAAAACCAGATTCTGAGCATAGCTTCTCAATATTGTTCTAACAATCTATGCACCCACATCTACTTCCTTTGCATCTCTATGTTTTCATTTTTCAATGGCACTAAGTGAAGAGATAAAAAAATAAAAGATATTATTAGTTTTCTAATTCTAAATATTTAAAAAACATTAAGAGAAGCATTAAATTAATAGAAGCGTTAATACTCATTTATCCTCTGTCATATAGGCGAGTTTTGATTTACCCCCTTTAAAAAAAAGGTTTTGGATTACCCCCCTATAATTTTTGGGCACCCCCTAAGCGTGTAAAAACCAGGGGGATAAATCAAAAATATATATTTTACAAGGGGGTAATTTTTCCTCTTAGGAGGCAAAAGACTTAGAATTTTAAAATTATAGGGGAGTAATCCAAAACTTTTTTTTAAAGGGGATAAATCAAAACTCGACTATATGACAGGGAGATAAATGACTATTAACCCTTAATAGAAAGAATATCCTAAATAATAAAAATAAGTTAACCCTAAATCATCAAAATAAACAAATAGTGAGATAAAGATTAAAACTAATAAAAGAAACCACACAACATGGAAGTGGCAGATAAACGTAGTGATTAAATTTTTTGTTTTACATTTTTTTTAATAAGCAATTGATTATAAGATATCGCACTAGGGGTGCAACCCTTACATCGACGAAACACTAGATTGTTTTGATACAAAGTAAAGGAAATTTATACCAATTATAAAAGTTTATCCTACTAGGAAGCTCCTTGTTGCTAGCCCATCTCCATGAGAAAAAAATAATGTTTGATATCACCTCTTCGAAGCTAAATGTTCCATCTTCAAATACCATATTATTTCTCATATTCCAAATCTATTGACGAGTTGGTCTTTTAGAGGTAACCTATTGATGAAAAATCTCCATGCAAAAATATTGATCTTTTCCGGAATGTTGGTCTTCCATATGACTTCCAACAACTTGGTAGTTGTGATTGGCCAAGCTAACTCCTTTGCATTTGAGACCAAATGCGACACACTAGAAACCGAAAAGGTTCCGTTGGTAGATAACTTCCAATGGAAATCATCCGAAGCCAACAAGTCCGGCGCCTTCCCTTGAAGAATCATTCTCAAGTCCCTAAGCTCCTCACCAATAATCAAGTCCGCAGTGGAAGTGGTGGATGAAGAAGCCATCGGAACCGAAGAATTCAACACATCCGCCCCAAAAATGTCTTCTAATTTCCAAGTGATCTCACCTTGGTTAGAAGAGTAGATATCACTCACCGAGCAAAGGTTATTGGTAGTTCTAGCAAACAAGAACGAAAAAGTGACTCTATGCGGATGTTCATCCACCCAACAACTATACCAAAAGAGAATATTGTTTCCTTGCTTAAACTCACATTTAACCCATCCATTAAATCCTTGGTCCAAATCTTCCTCTTTGAAGTCATTAAGAACGATGTCTCTCCACCAACGGGAATCATCCCCATTTAAAAGATCCTTGCTTGAAGCCAACACTTTACTCTTAGGATTGTGGTATCTCAAGAGTAAGAATTTACTCCAAATTGCATTATCTTCCTTTAAAATTCTCCACTTCCATTTAAGAAGAAGGGATTTGTTCATTTCTCCCACATCTCTAATTCCTAATCCTCCTTTCTCTTTAGGCTTACACACATTCTCCCACTTCACCCAATGTATACATCTAGATTTAGAATTCCCACACCACAAAAAGTTGCTAAGGAGGCTTCTTATGGCTTGAATGATTTTGCTCGGCGCTTTGTAAAACGAAAGAGTAAAGATAGGAATAGCATTAAGCACGGAGCCAATAAGAGTAACCCTCCCACCAATGGATATGTTTCTTCCTCTCCATGTAGAAAGTCTTGTTTTAATGTTGTCTATCACCTCTTGCCACACCTTCTTCTTGTGCGCACCTTCGCCCACCCAAATACCAAGGAATCTAAAAGGGAAACAACCTTTTCTACATGCAAGAAAGGTGGTTGCCGAGTTAAAAAACCAATCTCCTATATGCTTCCCATACAAGTTACTTTTATGGAAATTGATTTTCAAACCGGATACCAATTCAAAACCTCTCAATAACACTTTTAAACTCCAAAGGTTGTCATATGTAGGTTCTCCTAGAATGATGGTATCATCCGCAAATTGAAGAATATCCACAAAGTCGTCGACCCCATACTTGAAAGGTTTAAAGTCACCCACCTCCACGAATTTTTTAGTTAAAGCGGTCAATCCTTCCATAGCAAGAACAAACAAGAAGGGAGACATAGGATCTCCTTGTCGCAAACCCCTTTGAACCTTGAATTCTCTAGTTGCACTTCCATTTACCATCACGGACATGTAATTGGTAAAAATACTAGCTTCCATCCATTTCATCCATCTTTTGCCAAAACCCATTTTCACCAAAATCCACCTTAAGTAATTCCAAGATATTGAGTCGTACGCCTTTTCGAAGTCCACTTTAAGGAGTAAACACCCATTCTTCTTCCTCTTCGCCCAATCAAGGATTTCATTAACCATTAGCACTCCATCCATCATACTTCTACCCGGAACAAAAGCAGTTTGGTTGTTGGAAACCAATTTATCCACTACACATCTCATTCTAGCCGCTAGCATCTTTGCAATGATCTTGTAAATACTCCCCACTAAGCAAATGGGACGATATTCAAACAAGTCTTGCGGATTCTTCTTCTTAGGAATTAGAGCAAGAAAAGAAGAGGTAATGGATTTAACAAGGGTACCTTTGTGATAAAAATCGTTGCAACACTTCATAAAGTCTTCTTTAATGATGATCCAATTCCTTTTGTAGAACTCCAAAGAAAAACCATCCGGCCCCGGACTCTTGTTGCCATCACAAGACCAAATAGCTTCCTTCACTTCATCTTCTTCAAACGGTCTCTCTAAAGCCAATGCTTCATCCAAAGACAAATTGTTTAGATTGATCCCTCTAAGCTCCGGTCTTAACAAACAATCTTCTTTAAACAACTTCTCAAAGTGCTTGAATGTGTGCTCTTTAATTTCATCAACCCCCTCTAACCTTCCCTCCGTTGATTCAATGGAACAAATGGCATTCCTTCTTCTCCTTTCCTTTAAAGAATTGTGAAAAAAACGAGTGTTTTCGTCACCTTCGGAAAGCCAAAGTTGTCTCGACTATAATCTAAGTAAGCCTTCACGCTTATTTATGTTGTCCCAAAAATCCTCCGCTACTTTAAATCTTTTTGCAACTACGTTATCCGGAATATTACCTGCAAAATGAACAAACATGTTATCTAAAGAGTGCATCTCCCTAACGTCACAATTGATTTTGAGATCAATCCACCCATAGACACTCTTGTTCCACCAAACAATCCGGTTTTTAAGAGTTTTCAACTTTTCGACCAAGCAATAATCACCTCTTTCTTTAACCACTATCTTCTCCCATTCCTCCTTCACAAAGATATCAAACTCTTCATGTTTGAACCACATATTATTTAATTTGAAAGGTTTGGGGCCCCAATTCTTTCTATTGTCTTTCAACCAAATAGGCGTGTGATCGGACACATCCCTCTCGCCTATGTATTGTCCCTCCACCTTCCAATCCGAAAGAAGAAATCTATCAATCCTACTCATAGACTTGCCATTACTTCTAATCCAAGTAAACTTGCCTCCTATTGTAGGAAGATCCACCAACTCCATTTCCTCTATGAATTCTTTGAAAAACATTATCTCCCTCCTATAGCTATAACTTGAAGTCCCAATTCTTTCTTCTACCGAAGTAATAGAATTAAAATCTCCTCCTATGCACCACGAGCCTTTAACGTTACTATTTTTGAACTCACAAATCCTCTCCCACGATCTCTTCCTCGTGTTCAAATCACAAGAAGCATAGACATTCACAAAGTAAATGAGTTTACCTTCCTTTTCCGCACAAAGGCCTAAGAAGCCCTCACCACGAAAACTAAAGACAAGATTGAGGGAGTCCTTCTTCCACATAGTAAGGATGCCTCCCGACGCCCCATTAGCGTCCAAATAAGACCACTCCACTTGATTATCACCCCACAATTCTTTCACAACATTACTCTCCAATCCACTAAGTTTCGTCTCTTGAATAAAAAAAATACCAACATCTCCTTTTTGTATGTGGTATCCTACTCTCTTCCTCTTGGCCCGGCTTCCTCCTCCTCTTAAGTTTAGAGAGAAAATAATCATTGGATAGGTTGTTTTTTAGTCCCCTTCAATTCCTCTCCCCCTTTGGTATCCCTCACTTCCATCTCCTTTAGTTTTACTATTGGATCAAAACTGTCTGAAATGTTCTTAATGCCTAGCTTGACAATAGAATTCCACAGCCCCTCCGCCGCCTTATTCAACACTCCATTGGAAATTCTTCTGTTGCAATTTGATATTTCGGCACTAGATATAGATTCACATGTTAAAGGTAATCCTCCGGACAAAAAATTCGGCTTTAAGAAAAGACTTTTCTTATTGGAATGGTGAGCTTCTCCATGATGTACACCCATTGGCTCCTTCCCACTTGCAGCCGAACACCCACTGGGTAAATGAAATGTTGAGTTTGCTCCCCTAGGTCTAACACCTCTCTTATTTTCTTCCTAGATTTTTTGCAATTTTTTATCCTCTTGCAATGGTCATCAAAACATAAGCCTTGTTTCCCTTTGATATTTGTGTCTTTTATCTTGGTGTGCTTCAGTGCTTTCTTTATCGGCACCGCATGAATCTTTGGGAGTTTAGAGATTTTTCCGATGGAGTTGTTCCGCCCATGCATGCATGTATTTGCCAAACTCTCCTTTTTTTGGTCAACGTGACCACCTTTGCCCAAAGATGTAGGAGTATGTATATCCAAATGGCCCACTTTGTTAAAAAACACATTCTCACCTTGGCCCACTAAGCTGGCTGAATTTTCCTCCCCCCACGTCATCTTTGTTTCTTCATTGACTAAAAAAGTTGAAGCACCCACATGGGTGGGGACCACCACACTCACGTTCCTCATGAAGTCCTCGTGACATCTCTCGTCTTTCTCTTTCTCCAATAAAAAATTGTTGATAAACAAACCACCTGGGCCCACCCCTTCAATCTCCTTGTTAAAAGAGCTTTGCTTCCCCTCTTCTATGTTTAGATCCGCCGCTACGCTTGCGGTATTCATAGAAATAGCATCTGTGGTACTTCTGCTTTCCGATACGCAAGCTAAGCTTTCCTCTTTTTTCTGAGAGTAATTAATGTTATCTGCAGATCCTGTGTTGAATTGAGTCCCAAAACCTTTCTTTTGCAGGTTCTCTTCTCCCACGTCTCCATCACAATTAATGGATCTGTTCAACTTCCCAGGTTTTATGGGGTTTTGCGAATCTCCCCGCCTTGCCGCATCGTGCCGTGTCTTTTCCGGTTCTCCTCCGTACGAACCTTGATCCGAAGCTGAGACCACCTCCTCCGACGAAGAGGTGCTACGCGAAGAACAGTCAGCCGTTTCCCCAGAATCCCAAATCGGATCTTCGATAATCAAGATATTGAACTGAACCCCATCTACACATGCCCTTACTCTGCTTCTTAAAGGATCCAGGTGATTTGTGTAAATCATAATATTTATAACATCTAATCTGCTACACCTTTGTTTCAATAATTCTGGGTTTAACATTTTCCCAAAATCTGCGAGAAGAATTTCCATGAAATTGTTGTTTCTGATGTAACAGGGCACGCCATAGATTGAAACGTATGAAACTCTGGCGCATTCGGCATCTTCAACCTTCCACTCCCTGGCCTGTTCGAACCAAAACTTTAACCAATCGCCCCCTTCTTTGATCAGAAAATCTAAATCACCAACAACACTCTCCTCTAAGAGACACAAGCTAGGGCCCAGGGGTGTTGCAGTTATGGTGAATATGCCCTCCTCCAACAGGCTGCTTGCGACCATATAAGCATCTCCGGGTTTCCTTGTCACGCCCACTTTGGCTCTGGTAAATCTTTGTTTTTCAGCTTCATTAGAAGTATAGAATAGCATTTGGTTAGCCTCCTTCGTGTCCTCTAAAGTCTTCTCCTTCAGACCCTTGGTAACATCTGCATAAGATTTAGAAGGACCCGCATCTCCTCCTGCCTTGTTAACTTTAGGAACAAACATAGCATCCTTAACAGATGTTGGAAACCGTTTAGATGCATTCAGTTGTAGCTCTGTTATCGCTGGTTTGGGATTTTTCTGCAATTCTTTCCTTTTGATCCTTGATATGTTGGCGCTCAGTTTGGCTCCCTCAAGCCAAACATTGTTCATCTTCGTCTCCAACAGCTTCTCATCCGCCACATTGATGAATCTTACGAACCCGAATCTATGCCCTCTCTAATCCCTTTTAGGTGGAATCACAATCTCTTCTATCAGCCCCAAAACTTTGAACTCTAAGAACAAATCCCTTGCACACCAATTCTCTTCGAAGTCAGTGATGAAAATAGTCGTCACCACCTTCCTCGCCACCTCTATGTCCTTCCTCACTATGTCCCAAACAGGCCTTGCTTCTCCTCTAATTTTCCTTCCCTTGACTCTGTGCCAAGCTTCCTCCCCTGAACTCTGCGTCATCTTCTCTTGTCGGTCGAAAAGTAGAAACTCAAAGAAAACCAGATGATGATGGAACACTCACACTCTCTCTCTCACTAGACTCTCTCTCTCATCTTTTTATGATAATTAAACTCCAGCTTTCTGACGGCTCCAGGACGCAGCATTCCAACCACAACATACATAGCCTCACCGACGACGGAATCATGCTTTTCATCCGGACTCGTTCCAACTTGAGAAGGTTGAATGAAATTTAAAAATCAAGAAACATAACAAGGTTAAAGACGCAGATTGAAATTAGAACTATTGAAATCAAGTAGACTTAAAATCAAGACTCAAATTTGAGGTATTTAAGACTTGATATTCGCCCTTTTTTGAAAAGAGGGATGATGGCTTTGAAGTTTTGGGAAAAAGTGGGGTTTGACATTACATTTTGAGGAAAAAATGAAGATAGTTAGGGTTTGAAATATTAGGGAGAAAACGAGCTTTGCAGCGTGAGTCCTTGGAAATTACGAAAGAGAGAACGAAAATTTCAAGGCGCACATTAAATTTCCTTTGTAAACATGATTTTTTGTTAAGCAAAATTGGAAATCAATTAAGAGCACTAGGGGTGCTACAACCCAAACATACAACAATTACAACAAGAAAAGGAAACAAAATCCCTCAAACCATCAACAAAAAACTAGCCTAGGATCATTGCACCAATCCTCCCAAGAACCATTAACAAGCCCTTTATAAAAAATTAATAACCAATCCCACGAGAGCAATTTGATCTTACCCAAAACATCAAAAGACGATAACGCAAGATTATTAAAAATTATATCATTCTTACATTTCCACATTACCCAACAAAAAACCAACCCAAAGAACCATCCCAAGTCCAATGTGAGCGCCGCTTTACAAGAGACCTCTAACCAAAGCAAGTGATCAACAATTGTAGTACAAGAGATATCATTCGACAACCAAAGCAAAGAACTTAACCGATCCCACCACAAGGAAGAAATTCTACAACCAAAAAAGAGATGGTCTATATTCTCAAAAGCATCAACACACAACGGACAAAGCGTCATACCGATGGCACCTAGCACATCACGCTTAAATAACTCCATCTTCGTTGGAAGCGTATTCCAAATTAACCTCCAACCAAAAAGATGAATCTTACTCGGAACTTTTGTTTTCCATAAAAGAGAAAGAGCCAAAGATGTAGAAGAATTCAAAATAGGCTCCGAAAGTAAATTCAAACATAACGCCTTATAGGCATTACTTACCGAAAATCCGGAAACGTCCCTCCACCAAACAAAACTATCAATGTCATCACCCCAGGGAGAAACCGAATGAAGAAGATTCAATAAATACTCCAATTGATCTGCGGCTCCCCCGACAAGCCATACGCCCAAAAAAAGAGATTTCTGAAGGATAGAAAAACACTTAGAAAGGGGGGGTTTGGATAAGTGTAGTCTAAAAACTTGAACGATAAAAACAAATTGCACAGTTATTTTTATCCTGGTTTGTTGTTAACTAAACTACTCCAGTCCACCCCCTTGGAGTGATTTACCTCACCTGAGGATTTAATCCACTAATCTCAACAGATTACAATGGTTTTCCACTTAGCCCACGACTAAGTCTTCTAGAGTATCCTGATCACAACCTGATCACTCTAGGAACAATTGCTTAGACACAAACTAAGACTTTCTAGAGTATCCTGACCACCACGTGATCACTCTAGTTACAACTGCTTAGACACAAGCTAAGACTTCCTAGAGTATCCTGATCACACTTGATCACTCTAGTTACTTACAAATTAATGTAATAAAATTCTAAGAGTATTACAATGCTTCTGAAAAGCTATAATCACAACAGTGATATTTCTCTTAAAGTTTAAGCTTAATCTCACTAATATATTACAACAGCAATGTAGTGAGCTTTGATGAAGATGAAGTTTGAGAGCTTTTAATTTGAACAACGTTTCAGCAAGTTTTTTAGAATCGGTAACCTTGCTTCTCATCAGAACTTCATATTTATAGGCACTTGAGAAGATGCCCGTTGGGAGCATTTAATGCTTTGCGTATTCCGTACAGCATTGCATTTAATGTTTCACTCTTTTGTCAACTACCTCGAGCATTGTTTACGCTGTGTCTACTGACGTTGCCTTTAATAGCTTATAACGTTCCTTTTGTCAGTCAGCGTAGCCTGCCATCTTGTACTTGCTTCTGATCTGATGTTTGTGTATACAACGTTTGAATATCATTAGAGTCAAACAGCTTGGTGCAGAGCATCTTCTTGTCTTCTGACCTTGAAGTGCTTCTGAGCGTGATACCATGATAACTTCAGTGCTTCTGCATCTGAACTCAAGTTCTTCTGATGCTTCCATAGACCCATGTTCTGATTCTGCTTTGACCATCTCCTGATGTCTTGCCAGACCATGTTCTGATGTTGCATGCTGAACCTTCTGAGTCAGTGCTTCTTGCGCTGAATTTGTGCATACTCTTTTTATAATTCCTGAAATGGAAGTTGCATAGTATTAGAGTACCACATTATCTTATACAAAATTCATATCCTTGTTATCATCAAAACTAAGAATATTGATCAGAACAAATCTTGTTCTAACAATCTTCCCCTTTTTGATGATGACAAAAACATATATAAATGATATGAATTTGCGATCAGAAAGAGCAGACGGCTAAAGACAATTACACAGCTATAGCAAAAGCATATAGATAATGTGTGAATATGTCTCCCCCTGAGATTAACAATCTCCCCCTGATATGAATAATCTCCCTCTGAAATTAATACTAGAAGAATTTTATAAATAAAAGACTTCCCTGAGTATTTCACTAGAGACGTTCACATATGCTTGATCTTCAGAACATTCATGACTTCCGATTCTTGCTTCCATTGGACAGCTTCAGAACTTGAATTTCTTTGATCTTCAAAACATTCACAACTTCTGATTCTTGCTTCCATCGGACAACTTTCAGAACTTGAATTTCTTTGATCTTCAGAACATTCACAGCTTCTGATTCTTGCTTCCATCGGACAGCTTCAGAACTTGAATTTCTTCTTACATCACTTCATGCTAGATTGTATCAGAACATTGTTTAATGTACCAGAGCATCATCAGAGCATCTCTACATCCTGAAATGTTACAGAACAAAGCTAAACGAAAAAAGTCAGCATGAATGAGTCAGAACATAGAATATGTTTCAGAACACATAATATGTATCAGAGCCACATAATATGTATCAAAATAAATAGACATAATGTTTCAGAGCATATTCTATCATCAGAATATCTGAACATTCTTCCTTCTTGCTTCTTGCTTCTGATTCTGAAGCTTCATAGCACTCAGCTTGCTTCAATTTTCAAGAACTTGATTCTTTACAGAATTGCTTTTCCTCATGGTTTTGCTTCTCATGTTGAGCTTTGAAGAGGATCTTTAATTCCTGCACAGTCAACACTCAAAAACCATAGAACTTTGCAAGTTCTGTTAGAAAAGTGGAGCCTTTCTCCTAGCAACTGATAAAATTAAATCAGATCATTTATCACATATTTCTCCCCCTTTTTGTCATAACATCAAAAACATAAAAGATTCAGATGAAAAACAAAAGGAAACATATGGAAGCAAAAGATAATTTTCATTTAGGCTCAAGAAGACAGAAGTACGGAAGTACAAGAAGATAAGCAAGAGAAGATGCACAAAACAGACGCAACAAAGCAAAAACGAAAAACAAAACAACTAAGACTCAATCTAAGATGACCCTAGCTTCGACAAGATCTTGGCCAGCATATATTGAACCCCATTGTTGTGCTCATTCTGCCTCTCCGTGAAAGCTCTAAACTCAGCATTGACTGAGCTTTGCTCATCCTGGTTCTTCTGAATAACTTCCAGAGTCCTTGCAAGACGGGAAGGTTCATCAGAAGAAGCTTCACAGCTTCTATCCACAGGGATGGCATTGTGATCTGCAGCTTCCATTGTTAGATCATTTCCAGGATTTTCCTCAACAGGAACTGTTTCAGCAACATGATCTTCTACATCTGCTTCTTGCATAGAAGCATCTTCATATTCTGCTGCCGGAATCTCAGAATCTCCATTCTGAAGTGCCTGAAGAATAGCAGCTAGATTCCTAGGGGCAGAAGGACCTTCAACTTCTGGTGAGTCAACAACTTTTGGAATGACCAAACTTGGGTCTTTCTTAGAAGGGTTTACCCTCAGAAAGTCAAAGAGAGTCTTGAAATCTCCGAGCAGAACAGGATATTGAGGTCTCCAGACCACAATTTCCCTACAAGGGTTAGCTTCCAATGCAGCAGCAAGTCTTGCTTCTTCCAATTCATCCACAAACTGCTTCTCCTCAAAGATATGTCTCCCTCCGAGACGAGCAAACCATAAGTCTTCATAACTTCTCAGAATTCCACGAGGCTGTGGAGCAGCTTCTACGCAGGCTTCCTGAAGTTCTATAAACAGAGCATTTGTTTCTCTGCGTAAGATTCTCCAGAACTTCCTCATAGCGACGTCATTCAAGCCAGAACTTTCAGCAATTCTGAGGGTATCAAAGATACTTCTGAGATTCCTCTTTACCTTTTCAAAAATTACACCAATAGGGTAGACTAGGCGGGATTTTATAATGGTTCGAGAAGAACCAGGGTTAGGGTCAGAATAAGGTTGAGGCTCTCTATCCAACCTATAAGAAGATTCTGCTTCATTATCAGACTCTAACACAACCAGTTCAGCTTCAGGACGAGGCTTTGGAGTGTAGTTGCAGTCACGGAGCAGTTGCTCATGTGATGCAGAGTTTGGAAGATCAGAACCACTTTGGTTGTTTTGAGAGGTGGAAGGAATGGGTTCAAAGTTGGCATGGGGAGGAGGTTGAGAGATGGAGATATTTGTGTGAGGTGGAAAGAGAGTTTGAAGGGGTGGTATATCCAAAACAGGATTGATGGTGGGTGGAGAAGAAGGAATGGTTACAGGAGAAGATGGAGGTGTAAGAACATGGATGTTTATAGGTGATTCTGATGGGGCTATTTCTGGTTCAGGGATAGGGGCAACCGCTATTGGTGTAACTTCTGAAATACCAGCAGGAGTAGAATCGATTTCAGAAAGACATATATACCTTTGGATGCTTTATGAATAGCTTTGACCAGAGCCTCAAGCTTCTTCTGCTTCTTACCCTTCGGCTCTTCAACCACCTTTGTTTTGCCGCTAGAGATTTCTCTCCTTCTGACGGTCGCCTGAGCTTCCTGCTGATTCACAGCCTTTTGAACAACCTTTTCTTCATCGGAGTCATGAATTATTAGCTTCCTTTTTCTGATTTTCTCCTTCTCAACAACTTTAACAATCTCAGCATTGTTGTTTGACTTCTTCTTCTTCTCAGCCTCCTTCTTATTCTTCTCAAATTCAACTGAGACAGCCTTAACAACCTTTGCAATGACTTCTTCTGGAACCACTTCTTTCTCAGTGGTAGCAGCAACTTTCTGAACTATCTTCACCTGATTAACAGAAGGATGATCAAATTTTCTTTTGGTCCTTCCTTCCTTCTTGCGGTTTAGTTTAGCAGGAGCACCTTTCTCTTGACCTTTAACACCTTCATCTTCTTTTATTGACTTCAGATACCTAGTTCTGACTCCTGGTACCTCACTATTGAAGAAGGTTTCAAATTCAGCTAGAACGGGTTCTCTTCTGATTCTTGTTCCAGCAAGAGGTTAGGGAGTTTTGATGATAGTATCAATCACCTTCATCTTCTTTAAAGTGAGAGCATTCAGGCAACTCCCAGAGGTGACAACAAGGTTGTTATACCCCAAAATTTGCCCGTATCTTTTTTTCAAGAAAACTTCAATCTAAAAATTAAGAGTTTCATATAATCTTGGATTTTCATATCCTGATTTATGAATACTTGGTTTTTAGAATTTTTCTTATACGGTATTTTGGCTCGCTGTTGGATTTATTCTTACGCAAACGTCAATTACTGTTTATTACTTCACACACGCTATTTATTTGATATTTATTTACAGATAAATAGTACTGACGCAATTGGTACAGAGTTAAATCTTTTGCAGGCGCATAGTCCGGGGATTCAGACTATACTGGTAACAAGTAAATTATTATTAACTTTTGTTTTCCACTAACTTTTGTACTATATTCTATTATTTTCAAAATCTTTCCCTTTCTTTTCAAATCTCTTTTTCAAAAATAAAATCCTAACTTTATTCTATACATCTCTCTTTTTTCCAACACTATCATACACTTTCTTTCAAATCTTACTTCCACTCAAATTTTCCTTTTGTACGGAATCACTTCATTCCCCAACGTCTCTATCCTTCTTTTCATTCTATAAATACCTCTCATTTTTTCCATAAAATCTCACATCAAATTCTAAATCATCTCTCAAATTTCTACTCATATTCATTCTCTCTTCTTCCCCCGGCAAAAATGGCGAAGCGGATAGAGACGTGTTTTCTTATGATCATCACCGTTGTGGTGGTAATCATGTCCTTCTTCTGTCTGCATAGCCCTGAAAAATGTGGACCTGGGATGTTGACACTCCCAATCATCTACATGTTATTCTTTGTAGCATGGGTTATTAATCGTCATTCTTAAAGTTTGTCGTATCTTTTATTTCTTAACGTACCGTTCACTCGTCGTACTGTTCATTATAGTTTGTAATATTTGTACTATCAGTATTAAATGTCATACTATTTGTCATACTGTTGTTTAATTATCCAGATAATATTTTGTGTGTTTTCTGCCAGTTAAATATTTATTTTTCTGTGCATTAAATGATTTTCAGGGTTATTATCGGTAATTTTGCTCGCATACAGTATTTATTATTTACTATGTCTGTGTTTTTTCTAACAAGTCCCTAACTAGGGTTTATTGTTTTTTTCAGGAGAACAAGTTTTTGAGACCTCAAATGGATTTCATGGACCTCCATATATCTCAAAGTACCACCATACAAATTTTCAAACTTCCATTCGCTCAGACGCACCGTCAGCAGCTCAAACAGTCAACAGACGACCTGTTTGACCAAAAAGTCAACAGACAGTCAAAAATGAAATTTTTTGTCAACATCCATATTTTGTCAAAGGATTCATCATTTGATCATTGGATGATCAT
This sequence comes from Vicia villosa, assembly GCF_029867415.1. Lineage (NCBI taxonomy): Eukaryota > Viridiplantae > Streptophyta > Magnoliopsida > Fabales > Fabaceae > Vicia > Vicia villosa. Next base: position 525,217 of record NW_026704936.1, read on the forward strand.
AATTCATCAAGGAAAGATCAAAAATCAACAAAACCCTAAGTTTCAAAACTAGGGTTTTCTCCTAAAAAGTCAACTGAACTTTGACTGGTCATAACTCTCTCATCCTTCATCCAAAAAAATTCAAACCAAAGCTCATTTTGAAGGAAATTAAATTATATTTCAAATGCAATTGGTCCCATGGTCATTAGATTCACCATTTGAAAAATATGGATCAAGACATTACAGGTCATTTTCAAAGTCAACAAAAAGTCACTTTTTTCAAAAGGACACACAAGGAGCATGGAAAATCATTTTGATATGAGACCAAAGACATTGGTTAGAGGACTCTTTAGGGTTTCCAAAAAGTGCAAGAACTCCTTCATATGACAAAAATTGAGGGATTTACACCTTGTTGAAGTTAGCTAAATTTTGGGAAAATGCATGAAATCAACATTGATCAAAAATGTGTTTTTTCCAAATGGGGCCTAATTTCCATAATCCAAACATGTTTCCCATAATGAGAAGGGCCTCCCACGACCAAGACAAAGCCCACATCATTTTTGTTCCTTTTTTGGTTTAATTTTATCATATTTAAGATTAAATTAAAAAAGGAAATGGAAGGATAATATGTAGCTTGATTTCTAAGCATGACTCATCAAAGATCATTCAATATTCTGCAGCCAAGGAAGTACAGCAGAAGAGGTGTGGAAAATTCAAGCTATGGTGGCTTGAATTCAAAGCTACATATATTAAAAAATTCAAAAATTCAACAAAAGCACTTAATGCTTTTAGCTTAGTTTCTAAGCACTTCCTTGCTTATATAAGGGCTATCACACTTCAGTAATAGAGGGGAGACGAATTCAGAACCTAAGCCTTGCTTGTAACATACTTTTATCAACTTGAATTTTTCAAAGAAATGTAAAATTCGAATTTTAATTTCTAGCTTGTTTCAGTTCAAACTAAACACTCAAATACAATCCTCAAGCATCATTGAATATATTCCAATCAGTTTCAAGCCTTGGAACACTCAGAATCATCCACTAGACCTCACGGTTTGCTCAAACTAAAACTTACAAAAATCTCATCACACATGCATATTTAACAAGATGTAGACTCATATTTAAGTTTAGTTTGGGGTTCTGATCATTTCTGGATAGTTAATTGCAGTTTGGTTGCATATACACGAAGATACCATTCTAGGGTTTGTGAACTCAATTTTAGGGCTTTTCGTTAGAAGCAAAATTAATGGCATATTCGAACTCAGTGAATCAAGCCAAGTCGAATGGACATGTCGCGCAAAATTTCTATTCATGTTTACCCCTATTCGCTATTTTGCAGGTTTAGAACTCATCTATTACAGCGCTTTTCTCATAAAAACGCTGTTAAATGTGTTGGCGAGAGGTTGAAGATGATGAGGTGTCCTCACCTCATTGGACAGCGCGCGCGCGTGTTTTTTTAAAAATAACTTGTGATTCTGTGTTTTGCAGGTTTTGTACACCTCGTGTTCCTCAAAATCTGAACCATCAGATCATGCCAGCTGTTTATCCAACGCACTAAGACACACCAGTCCATGATATAGACTTTAAGCCAGTCACACATGATCATTGTTTATATATTTTCTATTTTATTTAATTTTCTTTGTAAAATTATTTTTAAATACTTTTAAAAATCCAAAAAATACACAAAAAATATTTTTAAGTTGATAAAATAATACTTTATTTTTTGATATAAAAATATTTTATTTTTCTTCATAATTTAAATATTTTGTATAATTAATTAGATAATATGTATATATTCATCTTTTAATTATTTTAACCAATCAAAAAATCATTAAAAAAAATTGTTCTTTATATTCAATATAGTTTATATATTATAGGCTAATTTTGTACATATTTTGAATAATTTTCTCTTTAAGTTTTAATTATTTGTGTAATTATTTGTATAATTATATGATTATTTAACTTAATAATTTCAAAACAATTTCAAAAATTCCAAAAAAATTAGTTTTGTTTTAAAATTAATTAATAAGCATTATGAACATATTGTAAACTTAATTTTTAGGTTTAAATTTTATTTCCATCTTTTTCTCATTTTAATTAAATTAATCATGCATTAATTCTAATTAAAATGAATCATCAAAAAATCCAAAAATATTTCTTTTATTTTCTTGCAATTTAAATTCCTAGATAAGTGTATAGGTTGTCAAATTCATGTAAATAGCGTAGTTTACATTTCCCGCACAATCGATGTAATAGCGTAGATTTACTTTCCGCATTTTACATTTCCGCATTTTAAATTCGAGCACATATAAAATTGCGTGTATGCCAAAGATTAAAATTAAATCGTTAGATCACTAACTTCAAAGATAAAATATCTGAATCAGAACACAATCACACTTGCACCTCTTAGGGTAATCCCTCTCTCACTCTTTTCAAAATCAAAGTCAAATTCTATTGTTTCAAACATAAAATCGAACTTTTGTTTATATCCGATAAAAGGAGAATTTTCTAAAGGAAGTAGGAAAAGGCCCTATAACTTAGGGTAGACCTCCTAATTTGCTTGCTCAAATCAGAACAATTAAGTCTCTCATATATCATTGTTTTTCAAAATAAAACTTTCAAAAAAAGACAATACTTTGTATATATCCAAACAAGGATCATTACGAAGTTAACGTTCTTTTTTTTCAAAAACATCTTTTGAAAGATAAAAACACTTCGTATACATCCGCACAAGGATCATTACAAAGTCAATTTACAAAGGTATTTGAAACCACATACGAGCATTTCAAGGCAATAGAAAAGTGATTGAAAACAAGTGAGCTAAGCAAATTAAAGAGCCCATAGATAACCATGGATACAAAGGGTGCTAACACCTTCCCTTTGTATAACCTACCCCCTTACCCAGAATTTCTTAAAGGTCTTTTTCTGTTTCTTTTATAAACCTTTCCTTAATTGGATAAAATAAAAGTCGGTGGCGACTCTCTGATTTTCAAAAACACAAAAGCAGAAAGAAAAGACTCAGTTCGCGTATCTCTCCGAGGTCGACAAAGGTCTTTGATAATACCTTCAGTTTCCAGCTTCTCAACAATCTTGGAATGAACCAAAAGATTTGTGATGATTCTACCAAAAGGAATAGTGGTACAACTTTTTTCTCTGAAGGCATTTCTGGAATCCCTCACAGCCTTCCACATATGGTTGAAGATAATGTAGATAGCATCAACCTTCTTCTTAGTGGCAATGCAATACAGAATGTATTTTTGCTCATTGTTGACGAAGTCTGCAGCATGCGTACTCTTCCTGTGATAGAAACACCCAAGAAGAATCTTGGTCCAGATTTTGTAGAGGTGTCTCATGTCCTTGACATGCTTTGTTTCATTTACATATGTGTAGAGAGTAGATAATACAGCTTTCCAATCAGCCCTTTGATCGATTTCAAAAACCCCTTCAGGGTTTCTCAGATCAAACATCATTCTTAGGATGTTCTCAGTCACTACCACAAACTTTCCATGGACGAAAGACAAGATGGATTTAGGGGCGACAACTGCATGCACCCAGAATTCCTTGACAAGATCTGGATAGACTGGTCCACAGAACTCGGCGAACAGTGAAGTCCATCCTTGAAAGATGATATCTTCTTTAAGATGATATTGGTGTTATTCAATGTTATCAAAATCAACCATGAGTTCACATAGAACTTCTAATTCATCCTTAGGAATGGAGCACGCAACAACTGGAGTGAGTTGCTGATTTTCTTCTTCTTGAAGATGGAGAGGAGCAGATGAACCAACATTTTGAGATGAAGAAGCTGCCATTTAAGCAGAACGAACAAATAAGAAGAACAAATTCTGGGTTTTCGTTTAGGGTTTTAGAAGAGACTAAAAGGTTTTAAAACAAATATGCAAGAAGAATGGAAGAATGGGAGCGAAAAAGATAAACGATATGATTTGAAAAGAATTTATAGAGACGGATTTGAGAAAAGGAATACAATAAAATATTAAGAATGAACAGTTACAGAATCAAAAGAAATCAATTGCATTAAATGATGAGTGACGTTAGGAGAGAGAACGTGGTAAGCAAAATGATTTAACACAGTTACCTAGGTCGGCGTCTTTTCAACTGCACACTTGTACTGACCGTACAGACACGCGTTCATTTTCAGAAACTTATAGATGACAGCTGTGTTGTTTTGAAAAGACTGTACATCTTCTGATTCTGATCACTACTTCTGATAGTCATTCTTTAGAAAGGATCTTGTTCTGATAGGATCATCTTTCTTCCCAAGGATCACATCTTCTGAATGAGCTGATGCAAGTCTAGATGATCTTCTGACTATTGGATCTTCAGAAATCTTGAGATTCTCTAAAGATGCAGCAACTTGATCTTCTGATCCATTGCTTCTGAGACTTCCAGCTTCTGCAACTTTGCTTCTTGGTTCTACAGCTTCTGATATATCAATATCTGTATCTGCAAAATTCTCAAGCTGCTTTGGGTTTTCAAGACCAAGCTTATCATCAAACCTGATATTGATTGATTCTACTACAATCAATGTTTCAGTATTGTATACTCTGTAGCCTTTAGAGCGTTCAGAATATCCAAGAAGGAAACACTTTTGTGCTTTAGAATCAAACTTACCAAGATGATCTTTAGTATTCAGAATGAAATACACACATCCAAAAGGATGAAAATATGAAATGTTGGGCTTTCTGTTCTTCCACAATTCATAAGGAGTCTTATTTAGAATAGGTCTTATAGAGATTCTATTCTGAATATAACACGCAGTGTTTATTGCTTCTGCCCAGAAGTGCTTAGCCATATTGGTCTCATTGATCATGGTTCTGGCCATTTCTTGTAGAGTCCTATTCTTTCGCTCTACAACTCCATTTTGTTGTGGAGTTCTAGGGCAAGAGAAATCATGGGCAATACCATTTTCTTTGAAGAACTCCTCAAAGAATCTATTCTCAAATTCGCCACCATGATCACTTCTGACCTTTATGATCTTGCACTCCTTCTCAGATTGGATCTGAGTGCAGAATTCAAAGAACACTGAATGAGACTCATCCTTGTGTTTCAAGAACTTTACCCATGTTCAGCGGCTATAATCATCTATGATGACTAATCCATATTTCTTCCCTCTGACAGATGCTGTTTTGACTGGGCCAAACAGATCAATATGCAAGAGTTCTAGCAGCCTTGAGGAAGAAACAACATTCTTAGACTTGAATGCAGGTTTGGAGAACTTGCCCTTCTGACATGCTTCATAAAGAGCATCTGATTTGTATTTCAGATTAGGGAGTCCTCTGACCAGATTTAGTTTGTTAATCTGAGAAGTCTTTCTCAAACTAGCATGTCCTAATCTTTTGTGCCAGACCCATTGCTCTTCAGAAATAGACATAAGGCAAGTCACCTTCTGCTTCTCAAGATCTGAAAGATCAATCTTATAATTGTTGTTCTTTCTCTTGCCTGTAAATAGGATTGAGCCATCCTTCTGACTTACAGCCTTGCAAGACTTTTGATTGAAGATTATATCATAACCATTATCACTTAATTGACTTATGGACAATAAGTTATGCGTTAATCCTTCTACAAGAAGTACATTAGTTATGGAAGGAGAGCTACCAAGACTTATGGTTCCAGAACCAATGATTTTGCCTTTCTGATCTCCTCCAAACTTGACTTCTCCACCTGGTTTAAGCACCAGGTCTTGGAATGTAGACCTTCTTCCCGTCATGTGTCGCGAGCACCCAGAGTCCAGGTACCATGACATTTTTCTTTTTGTCCTCTTTGCAGCCAAGGATATCTGCAACAGAAATTATCTTCTCCTTAGGTACCCATAATTTCTTGGGTCCTTTCTTGTTAGTTCTCCTCAAGTTCTGATCGAACTTGGGTTTAGCATAATATTTAACAGGAGGAACAACATGATATTCTTTAGGTTTGTCAGCATGATATTTCTTAGGATGTGTCACATGCTTCTTGGTGTGAACAGTGTTAAAGCTCTGTGCATGTGAAGTGAGCCTAATATCATGTGCATGGCCATATTTGAATTGATCATACAATGGCTTGTATGTGATCTTCAGATCATCAATATGTTCAAATTTGTGTGAGGTATCACCCTCATAGCCAAAGCCAAACCTTCTGCTTCCAGAAACACCATATATCATAGAAGCAAGATGACTTCTACCAATACTTCTAGATAAGAACTTTCTGAAGCTCGAGTCATATTCTTTCAGAATATGATTGAGACTTGGAATGGATTTTTCTGTTTCAGAAGGAGATCCACTATCTTTGGATAGATTTAAAACTTTTCCCTTCAGTTCAGAATTTTCCACTTCCAGCTTCTTAGTTTCAAATTCAAAATGCTTCTTCAGCTTTTTGTATTTGATACTAAGATGAGCCTTGAGTTCCAGAAGTTCTGTTAAACTGGAAACTAACTCTTCTCTAGATAGTTCAGAAAATACCTCTTCAGAATCAGATTCTGATGTAGATTCTGATCCATCATCTTCTGTAGCCATCAGCGCGAAGTTGGTTTGCTCTCCTTCAGAGTCTGATTCTGATTCTGATTCAGAATCATCCCATGTTGCCATAAGACCTTTCTTCTTATGAAACTTCTTCTTGGGATTCTCCTTCTGAAGTTTTGGACATTCATTCTTGAAGTGTCCAGGCTCATTGCACTCATAGCAGACATCCTTCTTCTTGTCAGATCTTCTGTCACCAGAAGATTCTCCTCGTTCAAATCTCTTTAAACTTCTGAAGCCTCTGAACTTCCTTTGCTTGCTTTTCCAGAGTGGGTTTACCCTTCTGGAGATCATGGACAGTTCATCTTCTTCTTCTGATTCTGATTCTTCAGAATCTTCTTCTCTAGCCTGAAAAGCGTTAGTTCATTTTTTAACATTAGATTTTAATGCAATAGACTTACCTTTCTTCTGAGGCTCGTTTGCATCCAGCTCTATTTCATGGCTTCTCAAGGCACTGATAAGCTCTTCCAAAGAAACTTCATTCAGATTCTTTGCAATCTTGAATGCTGTTACCATTGGACCCCATATTCTGGGTAAGCTTCTGATAATCTTCTTTACATGATCAGCCTTGGTGTAGCCTTTATCCAGAACTCTTAATCCAGCAGTTAGCGTTTGAAATCTTGAGAACATCTTCTCAATGTTTTCATCATCCTCCATCTTGAAGGCTTCATATCTTTGGATTAGAGCAAGAGCTTTAGTCTCCTTGACTTGAGCATTTCCCTCATGGGTTATTTTCAATGACTCATATATATCATAGGCCGTTTCCCTGTTAGATATCTTCTCATACTCAGCATGAGAGATAGCATTCAACAAAACAGTCCTACATTTATGATGATTCTTGAAAAGCTTCTTCTGATCATCATCCATTTCTTGCCTTGTAAGCCTTACGCCACTAGCTTTCACTGGATGTTTGTAACCATCCATCAGAAGATCCCATAGATCACCATCTAGACCAAGAAAGTAACTTTCCAGTTTATCTTTCCAGTATTCAAAGTTTTCACCATCAAATACTGGTGGTCTAGTATAACCATTGTTACCATTATATTGCTCAGCAGAGCCAGATGTAGATACAGGTGGGTTTGTTGGAATTTCACCAGCCATCTTTTACTGAAGCGTTTTTCTCTTCCTGAATCTTTTCTAAACACGGTTAAGTGCTTGCACCTTAGAACCGGCGCTCTGATGCCAATTGAAGCATAGAAAAACACTTAGAAAGGGGGGGTTTGAATAAGTGTAGTCTAAAAACTTGAACGATAAAAACAAATTGCACAGTTATTTTTATCCTGGTTCGTTGTTAACTAAACTACTCCAGTCCACCCCCTTGGAGTGATTTACCTCACCTGAGGATTTAATCCACTAATCTCAACAGATTACAATGGGTTTCCACTTAGCCCACGACTAAGTCTTCTAGAGTATCCTGATCACAACCTGATTACTCTAGGAACAATTGCTTAGACACAAGCTAAGACTTTCTAGAGTATCCTGACCACCACGTGATCACTCTAGTTACAACTGCTTAGACACAAGCTAAGACTTCCTAGAGTATCTTGATCACACTTGATCACTCTAGTTACTTACAAATTAACGTAATCAAATTCTAAGAGTATTACAATGCTTCTGAAAAGCTATAATCACAACAGTGATATTTCTCTTAAAGTTTAAGCTTAATCTCACTAATATATTACAACAGCAATGTAGTGAGCTTTGATGAAGATGAAGTTTGAGAGCTTTTAATTTGAACAGCGTTTCAGCAAGTTTTTCAGAATCGGTAACCTTGCTTCTCATCAGAACTTCATATTAATAGGCACTTGAGAAGATGCCCGTTGGGAGCATTTAATGCTTTGCGTATTCCGTACAGCATTGCATTTAATGTTTCACTCTTTTGTCAACTACCTCGAGCCTTGTTTACGCTGTGTCTACTGACGTTGCCTTTAATAGCTTATAACGTTCCTTTTGTCAGTCAGCGTAGCCTGCCATCTTGTACTTGCTTCTGATCTGATGTTTGTGTATACAACGTTTGAATATCATTAGAGTCAAACAGCTTGGTGCAGAGCATCTTCTTGTCTTCTGACCTTGAAGTGCTTCTGAGCGTGATACCATGATAACTTCAGTGCTTCTGCTTCTGAACTCAAGTTCTTCTGATGCTTCCATAGACCCATGTTCTGATTCTGCTTTGACCATCTTCTGATGTCTTGCCAGACCATGTTCTGATGTTGCATGCTGAACCTTCTGAGTCAGTGCTTCTTGCGCTGAATTTGTGCATACTCTTTTTATAATTCCTGAAATGGAAATTGCATAGTATTAGAGTACCACATTATCTTATACAAAATTAATATCCTTGTTATCATCAAAACTAAGAATATTGATCAGAACAAATCTTGTTCTAACAATTTCCACTCCCACACATCATCATTCCATTCGCCTAAGTCCGCCACTTTAGTATGAATGTCATCCACCAAAAGAAAAAGCTCCGAAAAAAGAGTGCAAAAAGGAGTAGTTCCCAACCAAGGATCAAGCCAAAATTCAAATAAATTACCCGATCCAAGGTTGCAAGAGATTGATTTTTTGAACCAATTCGTTGTGTTGTTCGAGGAAAGCTCTCCAACGGCACAAAAATCCCTCCACCAAAGAGAAACCTTACTCCTAGGATTGAAGAGAGGTTCTCTTAGCATTTCTCTTTTAATATCTCCGTAACTACAAGAAAGAAAGTTAGTCCATAAAGAATTTTCACCTTTCAAGATCCGCCATTTCCACTTGCTCAAAAGGGCCAAATTAAATCTCCCACAATGTTTCACCCCCAGCCCACAAACACTCCACAAAAAACACACCTCCTTAATCATGGTTTTAAGTTACGGACCGCATCACGTGATGTGGCTGCAATATTAATTGCGGTAGTGTCTACATCCGCGTCTGACAGCAATTGCAGTGTGATTATGAATCACAATAAAAACTGCATCATAATGCCGCAATGGCCACATCATAACACAACAACGACCGCATCAACCAGCATCAGACCGCATCACGTCAAAAGAGATTATGAAATGCTTGCAAAAATTACTTGGTCTACCTTTCTTTCTATTTATATCATAGATTTAAGGTATGTTTTAAAAGGATTAGTGATATTGAAAAATAATGGTGAATTGTTAATGAGATGTAGATTAAAATTTGGAGAGAAAATGGAAGATATGTGAAATATAAAATATAATATTTTATGTTCATAACTATAAATTTATGTTGTAACGGCCATAATCCGCATCGCAACAACCGTAATAGCCGCAACCATGGCTGCAACTGCAATCGCGTCTGCAGCAGCAATTAACCGAAATTTAAAACCATGGACGCAATCATGTACTAAATACAACTATGAGTGAATTGCCGCGAGGCTTCTGTCCTAGACTTGGAAATTCTTACAGTAAATATACATCATATATACTAATGCGCAAACATTCTAAATGAGTGTTTGCGCGTCATAAAATCTGAAATCTATCCAAGAAAAACTTATGGTATCCCCCAAAAGTTACATTTGATCCAATAAACTTTTGGGGGATACCGTAAGTTTTTCTTGATCTTAGAAAGCTTTGGGAGGATGAAAAATAATCCTGGATTATTTTGAAATTTAAAATTCCTTAATCGTTGATTTAATATTGTACAATTTAATCCAATTAATAGTGTGAACTTAGTTAAATATAACTGATATATGGCTTCATTAGCGATGAGTTACAAAATATGTCTTGAAATTTTTTGGTCAACATGCTCAATATAAAAATAAAATGAGCATGCTCCCCAGGTAATTAAATTAATTTTTTTTAATAGGTAATTGATTTAATAAGAGCAAAAGGGATGCTCTACCCAAATACAAAGGGAGGGAAAAAAAACAGAACCGCTTAAATAAAACAGCCTAGCGAGTTGAGATGCCAAATGTAAAAATTACAAAACGGAGCGCATATGAGACTCGATTCTAACCACTCCCAAGACCTGTACACCACCTCCGACAAGCTCTCAAGAAAGCTATAACGATCGTTTTTGAAGATGATGTTGTTACGGCTCATCCATATGGTCCAACAAGTTGCCAACCAAACTACTCCCACTATCCTTCTTTTAGTTAAGTTGATCACTTTGTCACAGAAGAAAGGGTACTGCATGAAGTCTTCTAAGGACAAACCAATACTTTCCCCAATCCATTGAAAAACCTTCTGCCACAGGCCTTTCAGAGCGTTGCAGCCTCCTAACAAATGGTTTAGATCTTCCTCCACCGACAGACAAAACACGCAACTCAAATCATTGACATCAAGAACCCCTCTCTTATGCAAATGATCTTTAGTTGCAATCCTATTGTGCACGATTTTCCAACCGAAGAAAATATATTTAGAAGGAGCGTTTACCTTCCACATGAACGAAGCCGCCTTTACCACCGTGATTGATAAAGGCCCTCCAGACAGCTTATCATGAAACCAATTAAAGCAAGATTTTACCGAGAAACAATCGTCATTGTTCAGGCTCCACTTAAACTCATCCTTCGCACCAGCTGTAGGCGCGAGCAGCTCAAAGCAGTCCGCAAGTTGCAGCCACAGAACTGCTGTGTTGGGACTGTCGGAAGCCTTCAGAATCACTTCCTTATCCCAGCTCCAATCAATACCGTCAAACCTGCCCGCTTCAGCCACCGTCATGCCTTCATCCTTTGCCACCGCGAATAAAACTGGAAATAACACCATTAACGGCTGCGGAGCAGCCCAACAACCATACCAAAAAGGAACCTCAACTCCATCTCCAATATTGCAGCAAATAGCACCTGTGAAATTTTGAAACAGCAGTTGTTCATAATTATCAGAAATAATTAAGTCTCGCCACCAAATCGAGTCCCTTTTTTCAATGACCGAAACATCACCAATAAGCACCTTCCTCTTCACATTGCCGTAACGTGCCTCAATAATATCCCTCCAAACCGCCGTCTCTTCCGTTAGGATCCTCCATTTCCATTTGCTAAGAAGAGCCGTATTCAAAACCTCCACGCTCTTTATCCCCAAGCCTCCTTCCTCAATCGGTTTGCAAACAATATTCCACCTAACCCAATTGATAGTTCTTTCGAAGCCACACCCACTCCAAAGGAATTTTCTTTGAATGGCAGAAATCTCATTAAGAACTTTGGAAGGGGCTATATAGAACGAAAGAGAATAGATCGGGAGAGCATTTAAAACGGCGTTAATCAAACACACCCGCCCTGCTAAATTAATATGAATACCTTTCCAAATCGCTAATCTATTCTTCAAAGCCAGAATCACATCCTTCCACATTGAATACTTCCGCGGGCTGTCTCCCACTCTCACTCCAAGGAACTTAAACGGAAGACTATCTATCTTGCACGAAAGAAAAATAGAGGCCACCTCAAGGTACCCTTCTCCCACATTTACCCCGTAGATATTCCTCTTTTGGAAATTTATCCTCAATCCCGACATAATCTCAAAACCTCTTAGGATGGATTTCATACACCAAAGATTAGAAGTGTCTCCCTCTCCTATTAGAATCGTATCATCCGCAAATTGGAGTAGACTAACCTCCATGTTATTCTTGAGTTTGAAAGGTCGGAACTCACCAATAGAAATAGCCTTTTTCATCAAGGCCGTTAAAACCTCCGTGACCAAAACGAAAAGGAAAGGGGAAAGAGGATCCCCTTGGCGAAGACCCTTTTCCACATGAAAATCCTTTGTAATACCACCGTTAACAAGGACAGCCATATTGCTAGAAAAGATCAAACTTTCCATCCATTTAAGCCAAACAACTCCAAACCCCATCCTGGTTAAGACATAGCTTAAGAACTTCCAACTAACACGGTCATAAGCTTTCTCAAAATCTACCTTTATCACCACGCAATTCCTATTGAACCTCTTAGCAAAGTCCAACACTTCGTTCACCACTAGAATCCCGTCCGCTATGTGTCTTCCCGGAATGAAGGCCGTTTGGTTAGAAGACACCAACTTCCCTATCACATGTTTCAACCTACTTGCTAGAAGTTTTGCCAAGATCTTATACAAGCTTCCGACTAGACATATCGGTCTATAATCCGAGAGGGATTGAGGATTCCTTACTTTTGAAATTAAGGCCAAAAACGATGACGTACATCCTTTAGTAAGTCTTTCTTTTTTAAAGAAGTCCTTAACAAAACGAACTACATCACCCTTTATAGCTTCCCAACAACTTTGGAAGAACTCAAGAGTGAAGCCATCCGGGCCCGGGCTCTTGTTACCATCACAATCCCATACTGCATCCTTTATCTCTTCCTCCAAAGGATCCCTCTCCAACCAAAGCCCCTCCTCCACACTAAGGCGGTTAAGCGACAAACCAACCGGAACCGCCCTTAAGAGATCTTCTTCTTTAAAGAACTTTTCAAAGTGATGATATATCTCCGTCTTCACCTCCTCAACACCTTCCACCCTCCCGTCTTTTCCTTCCAAAACCGAAATTGCATTCTTGCGATTTCTCTTCTTAATGGAGTTATGGAAATAACGAGAATTTTTATCACTGTCTTTAAGCCACAATTGTCTCGATTTTAATCTAAGCATACTTTCTTTCAATTGTAAGGTTTTCCACATGTTAGAAGAAGCCTTCCTCCTCTTGTCTACAATCTCCTCTATACTGCCCCCAAAGTTTTCCTCCAAGATGACATCCGCCTCATTAATGTAGTCCACCTCTTTTTCCACTTTAAGATCAATCCATCTGAATATCTCCCGGTTCCAAACTTTTAATCTAGCTTTCAAACATTTTAATTTCTCGAATAACACAAAATCACCCCTTCCTACTATAGACAACTTAGGCCACTCTTCATGAATAAAACCCTTGAAAGCTTCGTGCTTGAGCCAAGCATTGTTAAATTTGAAGGGTTTTGGACCCCAATCAAGAACACTGGGGCATAGAAGAATAGGTGCATGGTCCGATATATCCCTCTTACAAATCCGTTGATCCACCACTCCCCACACATCAATAAGATTTTTCGAAAGCAAAAATCTACCGATCATACTCATTGCTTTCCCGTTATCTTTGAACCAAGTGAATCTTCCTCCCACACACGGAACTTCTTCTACTTCCATCACACCTATGAATTCCCGAAACTCTTCCATGCCTTTTCTGCAAGAGTAATTCCCACTCCCCACTCTTTCATCACTGTTCGAAATCTCGTTAAAATCTCCACCAATGCACCATTCGGAAGAAGAGTTTATGGCCCTTATATCAATTAGCGAATTCCACAACCTTTTCCTCGCCACAGCACTGTACGGGGCATAGATATTAATCAGATTAATATTCAGCCCTTTCCAAACAGCATTTATACCTACGTATCCGCTACCCGTGAAGCTATACAAAACATCCATCAGATCCTTCTTCCATAAAATCACTGTTCCTCCTGCTGCACCTACCGCATTACCAGCCGACCAGTCCAAATCACAGCCACTCCAAAAGGAACTAGCCAAAACGTCACTAAAGAGAGAAAATTTTGTTTCCTGCAGAAAACAAATGTCTGCCTTGCAGGAATTTAGCAGATAACTGATTCTTCTTCTTTTCGATGCTATTCCTCCCCCTCTAATGTTATATGAAAGAATAATCATAATTCCTTCTTATATTTCGCCTTCCTCGCCAACTCATCCTCTAAACCCCTCCTTTCAAGTCCCTCCATTTTATTAATACCCACCAAATCATCCTTCTCCCCCGACACACCTAAATTAATGACAGAATTCCACATCTTCCTCCCCACCTCTGAATGCAGAGGGTTCAGTAATCTACTAGTACATCGTAACACCTCAGAGTCAGTATGAGAAGAACATGGAATGAACGTACCGTTAGAGATGTCTTCCTCTTCATCTACAGGCTGGTCCGCAATAGCGACTAGCTTCTCCTTCCTCTTGAAACTCCTGGGCGCAATAGAGGCAAAATAGCCTGAGTGTGGATCCACAAGAGATCCCAAATCCTGCATCGATATTTTTTTCTGTGTTTTTTCTTTTTACTCCCCTTCTGCTTTTTGAGCGACAAGGCTTTTTTGCACTCTAGATCAAATGAAACTAGGCCTTTACCAATAGCCAAAAAGTCCTCCGGCCCATTATCCAAGTCCATATTAAAAATTCTACGTGTGGTCCCCATGTCCAAAAGGTTGGCTGTTTCTTTCACTATAGTAACACTTTCCACCTCTACACTGTCCCCAAAGCACCTGTAAGAACCATTGCAAGCATTAATTGCGGTAACCCCTTCCGATACGTTTAAATGAATACTTTTGTTTTCAACATCTTCCTTCGTTGCTGACAATGCAGAAACAGACTCCTTATTCTCCTTAAACCTGCTTGTAGCCTCTCCTGACAACCCCTCCCTCTACTACTCTATCTCTATGCGCCCCTTCCCCATCACAAGTCTCTGTCAAGACTTTTTCCGGCCGCCGGGGATTGGGAACATCACCAACCTCCACATCTTCTTCACCTGACTGAAGCCTTTCCGCCGGAGATGAAGAGAAACTGGTGTCTTCCTCCTCCCTACCCTTAACCGCATCTTCCGGATCAACCAAACGCGAAATCTCTTCCCTCATGAAGACGCTGAAAGGGGTGCCGTCAACCAAGACCAGTACCTCCTCATTGATCATCAAAAAAATGTTCATTTAAAAAGTATTCTGGCCTCACTCATCTTGACCCTGTTGATTGTCGGAACATCACACTTCATCAAAGACCCAATAGAGTCTGCCAACAAGTTGAACAGTTTGAAACCCCATGCATGACAGGGAATGCCCGAAATGTTCACCCAAACCAACCTATCCGCATCCACATCCTTAGGATCCCATGGTTTAATCTGGCTAAACCATCGATCCCACCAACCTCTCCTCTCTGCTATAAACAATTCCACCTCTCCAAATACTAGGTCTTCAAGCAGACAGAGTGAAGGTCCAAGCAATGTAACCCTAATAGAGATTATGCCCTCCTCCAAAAAGATACGTTTTAGCTCAGTGGCAACACTAGGATCCCTTATCACCCCGATGAATGCTCTACCATATCTGATCTGGTCCTCCTCTTCCGAAAACATCTTCAAGGTTCTAACCTTTGACGACTCACCCTTATCCATTCCCTTAAAGTTCCTATTAGATAGAACCTCAGAGAAGGATCTTTTGTCCACCCAACCACCTTTGAGGGGAGCTTGACGCAGAACACCTCCCTTGACTGGAGTTGAAGGTCTGTTGCCGTTACCGAGTCTAGGAACCTTCGACGGAGCGCTGACTTGCCTATTGAATCTTGGAAGGTTGGCGTGCACTTTTCTTCCATCCAGAAAAACATTGTCTAGTTTAGTAGCCAGATTCTGAACGTCTACCACATTGGCATAACGAGCAAAGCAGTATCTCCGCCCTCTCTTGTCCCTCTTCGCCGGAATGACGACCTCCACAATATCGCCAAAGACCTTCAGCTCAAAAAGAAGATCCCTAGCACTCCACCCATCTCCAAACTCAGTGATGAAAAAGGAAGAAACTACAGTCAGAATGCCTCGCTCCGTCTGCCACCGCCATGTCCCATGACCCCTTTCCACTATGGACATTCTTCCTTCTATTGACTGTTCTCCACCTTCCATCTTGTATATTTGCCATATCTAAGAAATCTCGCAAGCCCTAAAAAAGGAGGGAGATATTCAAAAAGAAGAGAGAAGTTGGAGCTTCTCTCTCATCGAACCTTTTGTTATGTGAGGATTGAGATGTCTAGGTAATTAAATTAATGTATCACGTCATAGAATTACTAACACTATGTTGGTGTTTTGTGTATTGAGAACTATGTAAAGACACTTATATTTTTCAGATGGTTATCACATTTGAGGTATGTTTCAAGATCAACTCATCTTGAAATCCTTTAAGATGTTTAATTTGCGATTAACAATTATATCAAGATTATTTTATTAACATGATGAAAAAAAACTTTTAAATCTTGATCAATATTCTTTTATTGAATATTACCTCTATTTTTAAATCTTTTATTGAATATCACCCCTATTTTTTATTATAAATTATTTTGGGCTTTTCACACATGTTAAGAAAAATAATAATTGTTATTTTAAAATGAGAAATTATGAAGGTTTTTACAAAATTATCCTTCATTAAGGACATGTGAAAGGTAAGTTTACATTATTAAAATGAGAGAGAATAATAAATATTTAAGGATATAATAAGAAAAATATCATTAACTATTCATTAGAATTGTAAATCGACTTATATTGTGGTACAAAATGTTTTTGCAAAGCGGCTTATAATAAAAAAATAGAGGGGTAGCTTTTAACCATTACCGAACTACTTTTAACCATTTTTAAGTCAACTCAACATAGAGAAAAATGGAAGGAGTCTTTATGGTGGAGAGATTTAATGATAATAGGAGATTGTGATACTATTTAAACTCTATACATGAGTTGCAGGAAAAGGCATCCAAAGACAGGTAATATTTTGTCTGGATGGCAACCACGTGGAGCATATGGGATAAGATAAATTTAGTCACATTCAAAGAAGAAATTAGATATGAGGAGGAAGTAGTTTTCAACGCAAAGAATGTGACTTGGCTTTTTCTAGTTATAGGTTCCAATTGTAGGATAATCTCACTATTACGAAAAAGGCATACCACAACGGTTGGAAAAGGGATATCACAATAGATGACCAACCGTTTTGAGGTAAGGGGTGGTTGTATGTATGATGTTTTCAACCACGGGCGTACGACCGTGATTATAAGTCTGGAAGCATGCTAACTATCATTAACGGGTATTCCGAATAACCATTGTGATATAATTTTAAGAAAAACATTTAACAATGGCTTTTCTAAACAACTGTTGTGGTATATCCACTGAGTTTATTATAAATTTTGTGGAGCTTATTTCGCCAATGCTCACTAAACATATAGCCTTTCATTCTGATTTTAAAACATTATAACATGAAAAATTAAGTTCTATTAGAAGAAAAAATTAAATGTTCAATGCTAGACAAGAATTCTTCATTTCCTTATCCACATTTTGCTCTTTAATTGTTAGAACTTGTTTTAAAGCTCCTAGTTCTTCAACCCTTTTCCTTCACCTCTAGTTTATTTTGTAACATATTATTTACATTGCAAACTAAATTAGAGGTGAATGAAGGGGAGGTTGAAAAATAAGAAGTAGTAAACCAAGTTCTCACTATTAAAGAGTAAAATGTAGATAATGGATTAAAATATTTGTCTAGGATTAAATGTGTAACTTGTTTTCAAATAGAACCTTATCTATCATATTATAATTTTCTAATGCAATCTAAAAAGTTATATATTTGGCAAGGTGTTGAAAAAAAATAAGCAAACCACATCAGGTATAGTAAACTCAACTAAAACAAATATTAATAACAACATTCATCAACAACAAACCCTTAAACAACATAAATCGTTCATCCCATAATGAAATCCAAAATGAAAGGAAATGAGAATGAAATTGAAGTGAGAGCAAGAAACATGTGTTTACAGCGCTCACACAAGTTTGTTGCTTTCACGTTAGCTTCATCCTTGTTAATTTTTTCATCCATCTAACCTTACCTACAACTACAAGTACATACAAGCAGAAACATATATAGTAAAAGAAACAAGTCAGACCATTAAATCTTAGGGTTTGAAACATAAACAATAGCAGAAACAGAAACATAAACATAAACGAAATTGGAGTATGAGTTTAATGAACGAACATGAAGATAGTCATTGGTTTGAAGAAGATAACATAGCTGTATTAGTTTGGTGTAGATGAATTTGAATGTTGATGTAGATGAGATTACATATAAGTTAGGGTTAGGTTTTTGAGAGTGAAGAGTGAAATATGTTAAAGTTTTCTTTTGAGAGAAACGACTATTATGTACTAAGCAAGAGATAATTTCGCTTATATATAAATAAATATTACGTATCACCACAGTTGATTTGTCAAACCGTGGTAAAAAGAAAGAACATTACACCACGGTTGGCTAAAAGAACTGTTGTGATATACAAGGACAATCCCATTTTAATACGATAAAATGGGAAATTGAAAGAGTTGTGATTTTAACCATATAACTCCTGGTATATTTCACTACAGATTTTGACAATGACCGCACTGAAATGTCTTTTAGTTTATTGTAATATTATTTTATAAAAAATATTTTTCGTAATAGTGCCACAACATCAGAAAATACTACGGAAAATAGTACGATTAATAGTAAAAAGTATTTTTTGAGTACTGGCAATGGGCAATGGATTTCCTAAAAGCTAGGTTATCCTTGCATAAATTAAAATGTAAATCTTTTGTGTAACTGGCTTTTGAATATCTATATACTTTGTATTAATTCATATTGATTAAAATATTTTTCGTAATAGTGCCACAACATCAGAAAATACTACGGAAAATAGTACGATTAATAGTAAAAAGTATTTTTCGAGTACTGGCAATGGGCAATGGATTTCCTAAAAGCTAGGTTATCCTTGCATAAGTTAAAATGTAAATCTTTTGTGTAACTGGCTTTTGAATATCTATATACTTTGTATTAATTCATATTGATCAATAAGAATTAATACAAAGTATATAGATATTCAAAATTCTAAATTATAATTGTAAGTATAAAACTTTAATTACAATTGTTGTAAGTCATGCATGACTTGAAAATTCTAAATTATAATCGTAAGTATAAAACTTGAATTACAATTGTTGTAATTATTGATTACTTTTATTCTTTTATCATAAACAATATACATTTTAGTCAATACTTTTCTTCTTTTGTACCACATAACTATAGCATAATTTGAGAATTAAAAAAAATAAGAAAAACTTTTAATCCAGTATCAGTTTGATACTCCTACTACAAAAAATATTTTAAAATTAGAATATAATAGAGAATGTAGGAAAACTTTATTTTATTTTAAATCTCTCACAAACATAGAAAATCACATAAATAAACATGTAGAATAAATACAATAAACTCCAAATTACTTTATCAAGACGATAATAATTTTCTCTTTGTAAAAAAATTGACTATAAAACCCCAAATTCAGGTTATGTTATCTTGTTACATATTCATACAAAGGATGTGCAAGTAGTCATATAGAAACATATGAAGTATTATTTTTAAAGATAATGTCACAACTATTATTCCTCTTTTGGGAATTTTATTTCCCGTTCATTAAAGGTTATAAAACAATGGAAATTTGGTGAAAAAAAGAGAACAAATTATTGTGATTGGTAAAGTTTTTGCATGACTCCATACTAAATATGATGAAAGGGCAATACAATACATTGGTGTACTTTAACATCATTTTGCAAAACGACTCTTACAACTCTAAAAGTTAAATATTAACTAAGGTACTTAAGGAAAACACAGGCTTTATGCTTTGTAAATTATAAAGTAATTAAATTGTTGTAATTATTGATTACTTTTATTCTTTTATCATTAGGAAACAATATACGTTTTAGTCAATATTGAAAATTTACATTATTAATCCTCATAGAAATAGAAATGTTCTTTTGTACCACATAACTAGAGCATAATTTGAGAATTTCAAAAAAAACATAAAATAATCAAGTATCAGTTTTGATACATTTACTCCAAAAAATATTTTTAAATTACAATATAATAGAGAATGTAGAAAAAATTTAGTTTTACTTCTAATTACTCACAAACATAGAAAATATCACATCAATAAACACGTAGAATAAATACAAAAAACTCTAAATTACTTCATCAAATCAAAATAATAAGACGATAATAATTTTCTCTCTGTAAAAAAATTGACTATAAAACCCCAAATTCTCGTTATGTTATCTTTTGGGAATAACATATGAAGTATTATTTTTAACCATATAACAATAACAATACTTAAATAAAATATATTAATTAAATACACTAATAACAATACCAATGTCACAACAATTATTCCACTTTTGGGAATTCATGTTCCGTTCATGAAAGGTTATAAAACAATGGAAACTTGGTAAAAAAAAAAAACAAAGTTTTGTGATTGGTAAAGTTTTTACATGATTCCATACTAAATATGGTGAAAGGGCAATACAACACATTGATCTACTTTAACATCATTTTGCAAAACGACGCTTACAACTCTAAAAGTTAAAATTTGTTGGTATTTAAGGAGAACACTGGCTTTATGCTTTATAAATTATAAAGTGATAAAATTATATTCTAGTCGATTCATTTAAAGGGAAGAAAATATGAATGAAGTTGTTAAATTAGTTTATGTTATGATTATTTTTCTTTCTCCATTTCTTACAACAGGGAGCAGAAATTGTAAACATTTTTTATATCATTTTGGAATTTTCTTATTTACTTCATACATACTCAAAATTATATCTCATCTACTATAGTATCATTATTTTCTTCTCTTTTTTTATAGGGTCCATGACTCAAACTACTTGTCTTAAAGATTCAGATTGCCCACAAAATGTTTGCTCAGAACCTTTTGCGCCGACATGTTATTATGATTGGTGTAAATGTATGAAAAACCGGAATAAATTTTTATAATTGGTAAGTTTTTTATGTCTGGAAATTTTTATTACAATTCTATAAAGTCTAAAAACTATATAATTAATTTAAGTAGAGCATGAGATTTATAAAACGGTAAAATTATAATCTACTTGATCATTGCAAATGGGGAAAAATACGAGTTAAATTGTCAAATTTATTTAAGTTATAAGTTTTTCTTTTCCTATTTATTGTTTTGATGAAAGTTGACGGTAATTTATTTTTTTTATCACTTTCTAATTTCCTCTTATTTTATTTCAAACACAATAATTTATCCAATTATATTTTTTTTATTACAGTGGATACGATTGGTGACTATATGTTAGAATGACGCCATGCATGGATTCTATGAGTACCAGCACCAAGAGAGAGCACAAACTCCCTAATAGAATATTCTATGATTTTCTCTTAATTAATTGTGTTTAATATAATTTTCCATTTAAATAAAACTTGAATAAAATGAATATATGTTAGTATATGTTAAAGAACCATAATAAAAACATTTAAATATCCATGATTGAACAAAAGTTTAAGTAACATTGTTGTTATATTTATATAACAAAATAGGGAGGAGTTGTTTATCTTAGGTATGTTTATATTTTGAGTTTGATCCTTTTAATATACATTTGTAATATAAGATCAGACTTCAAATAAATGCATTCGAAAATTTGTATCCCCCTCTTTAATTCTATAAGCTTCTTTTGTACATTAGTTCTATTTTGATAGATTTTATGTCATGGTTTTTGATATTTGTATTGAGGTGTGATCTATCTTATGAGTTAGACAATCATTGCTATTTAATTATTAATCCAACAACAAACAAGACCAGATGAAGGCAACAACTAGTTCATCACAAGACAGTTAAACATTTTGAATGGCCTTAAAACACTGAATTCATTGATGATGCATTAATTAATTAATTATTAAATAATTATATATAATATAAAAAAAATATGTCACTATTTGTTTACCAGTATTTTGGTTAAATTCATTAGCCCTTAAAATGTTACTTGTAGGATCGATTAGTAAATCATTTGACATATTGTGCATAAATTCTTCAACTTGTATTCGAATGTTCATGATTTGAATATAAAATAAAATTAATAATTGAATGAAATTACTGACTGCGCGTTGATGAAAGATAGGTGAAATTACCAATGCAGTTATCTGTTCCCATGAGAAATTTGGTAGATTTCATCAAACAAAACTTTGACTTATTAGTTTTTTAATTGGACAAATCAAAATGAACTTATGCATTTTGATACTAATGGTAGCTATTACACTTGGATCAATAAGAGGAAAGATGGTGCTTACTCTTTAGTTGTGCCTGATATAGCCATTTGTAATCAAAATTGGTTATATAATTTGAACACTGCTTCACTTTCATCAAGAGTCACTAAGACCTTTATCCTATTCTTCTACATTGTGACAAATGTAGGTTTGAATCGACTGGGCTATTCGAATTTCTGAAGGTTTGGACTCTAGATGATACTTGCATACAACTGATTGTTATTAATTGGAATACTAGTGCGATTAATTGCCTTATGTTTGTTCTATCTTCTAAGTTGAGATCTCTTAATCCTATTATTACGATATGAAGCAAATATATATTTGAATAATATTCATCTTATAATCACTCAAAGTACAAATGAAGTTAACATGATACAATGTTTGATTAATGATGCAAGTTAGAATTATGATTTTGGATGGGGAAAATACTCAAATTTTATTAGATAAAGCATTGCATATGCATGACCAATTTTGGAGGAACAATGTAAGGATTAAGTGGTTTAATGATTGAAATAGGAATAATTGTTTTCACTACACAGTCATATTGAGATATGCTAGTAATAAAATCACTACACTGATGCATGACAATATTTTTTTGGAGGAGCGTATTAAATTAGATAATCATGTTATTAACCTCTACACAAAGTCGTTTAATATAGAAAACAACTACAACTATACATATCTGGTTGAGAGAACTATCCCAAAACTTATAACTCGTGTGGATAATGAATATTTCACTAGAATTCCTCAGCTGGAGGAAATTAAGAATGCAATACATAATATGGATGGTAATTCTGCTCCAGACCCTGATGGTTTTGGGGATGTTAATTCTAAGATTATTGAGATATATAGTAGGGACATATGTAATCAATTCACTTAATCAATTATTTGAACAAGATTTGATCCTTCCTAATCTAAATTTTGTCAATGTGACTTCAATATTTAAACAACATGGAGCAAATTCTTTTGAGCAGTATAGACTTATTGTACTTGAAAATTTTCAATTCCAAATCATCATTAATATTGGCCATCTTATCTCCTAAAATTGTTTCAGAACATCAAAAAAGCATCATTAGGGACATACATATTTATGAGTGCATTATGATTACTTCATGAGTAATTAATTTGGGGAAAATAAATCCTTTGATAATATAGATTGTCGATACCTTATTAAATTTCTTGTTCAATTTTGCTTTGATCAAAAGTTTAGTGATTGAATTCTTATCATTCTCCACTCAACCAAATTGTTAAACTTGATAAATGGGAAATATGTAGGATTTTTTTCTTGTTGTAGATGAGTGATGCAAGAAGATCCTTTGTCTCTCTTGCTCTTCTGCACTGCTGAAGAGGCACTTAGTCAGAATTTATCTATGTTAGTGAATTAGGGTAAGTTTACATACATATCAGTTGGTAAGACAACTATTCCTATCCACAATTTTTTTGTCGGTGACCTTATGATATTCTACAAAGCTACCAATAAAATTCCACAAATCATTAACCATGTTCTTTAAGAATGTGATTGTAATTTTGTTCAACGCATCAGTCCAACTAAGAGTAAGCTTTATGAAGGAGGTAGTTCTGGATCTAGGCTGAGGCACATTCTAGATATATTTGGATTCAGAGAGGGACATACACCATTTAACTATTTTGGAATTCCAATATTTAAAGGTAAGTCTAGAACTCATCATCTTTAAATTATAACAGACAGAGTATTGGCCAAGCTAACTACTAGGAAGGGCCACCTTCTTTCTATGATGGGTAGGATTCAATTGGTCCAATCACTCATATAAGGCGTGCTTATGTATAGTCTTTGGATTTATGAATAAATAATCAATCTTCTTAACAAAGTGGATTCTTGCATAAAAAAATTGTGTGGACATGTAGCATAAATTATAGAAAGTTGATTACTACATCTTAGAAGGATGTTTGCTCACTTTTGTCTGAAGGAGGTCTTGGTCTGAGAGATATTAAGACAATGAAAAATTATGTTTTTTTTATATCTTTTATGAAAGTTGTTTTTTTTATATCTTTCAATAATCATGGTCTTTATGCTTATTATAGATACTTTAGGCACAAAGAAACTAACCATGCATCATATTTCTTCTTCAATATGTTCTGGCATTATGCATTCCTTTTCTTCTTTTGACGAACAGAGTAGATGACTGGTTGGTAATAGGAAGGATTTGATTTATGTACTGATAATTAGTTAGAATACAAAATAAAGATTTACACCTAGTATTGTTAGTGGATATCCAGTTTATGAAAATAGCTAAAGTCAATTCAATTATCCAAGAAATAAAATAAATTATTCTTCATGGCTTATCCATTTTGGATACTCAAATTGTTGAAGACATTTTAAAGATCAACTTGTCATACGATAATACTACTACTAATTAATTCGTTCAGACATGATCTGCGAATGATGTTCTACCTTTTAAATATGCCTACAAATGCGTCAAGAGGAATAACAATTAGCCTTCTTGGACAAAATTCATTTTACAACCCTATATACATATTACCAAGTCAATAGTAAGTTAGAAGCTAGTGCATAATGTTATTGCAACATTCGACAACCTGATTTGAAAAGAAATGCATATAATTTCAAGGTCTTGTCTCTGCAATCATGATATGCAAATTGCATGCCACTTATTTCTTAGATGTGTGTACACCTTACTTTTATAGTATTGTATGGAGTGATTGATTGACATCAAGATTGATAGAACTAGTTATGAATTCTTTTTCAAACTTAAGAGTAGAAGTTGGAGCTCTCGAATTTTGAATCAGGTCATGACTTTCTTCATAATAACTCTTTTGGAAACCCAACACACAAGAAATCATATCAAATTTCTAAATGTTAAAATTGACTTTGATAGAGATATTTTCACGTTAAATAATTAGTATAAATGGCATCTACTTATTTAAAGGGGCACGTGTATTCTTCAATTCACGTGTTTACAATTATTAAATGCTTTGACATCAATTATTTACCTTTTCCCCCACCTAAAATCATACAAGTTAATTGTTTCTTTTCTACTCACAATTGAATTAAGTGCAACATAGATGGAGCTCCAAGAGGAATATTCTTTGGAGTTTTCTTAGTTAAGATTGGAGTTTACGCCTCTTTTTAAGATGGATTATATGAAGTCATTTTTTCTATCGAATATGCTAACATGAGGAATTAAAGAAATATTTGACTTAAAACTAACTCAAAGATGACCATTTGTGCATTTCCTAATCTGAAAAACTATCCCTTGGCATATTTTAATTAAATGGAAGAATTAATACTTTACACACTATATATTCCTTTATATTCAAGACATCTCACATTTTCAAAGACGGAAATCCACATGTAGATAGATTAGTCAGTGTAGATTTATTTGTTGATTATGGCACATATTATAATCCAATTTAATTTTTAAATTTTAATAGTTTTTTTTTGGATAGGTTGGACATGTCCAACTACCATTTTTTATAATTGCTTGATGTGTTAGATTTTATGTCCTTCATCTTCTTTATTTTTTCTTTTTTATTCAACAATTTGCCTTTATTAAAAAATTAATTATTTAATAAAACAATTGTAATTATAGTTTTAGACTTTGAAAATATAAATTGAGAGTCTCGAGTTTGCTTAAAGATGGTTAAAATTAGCTAGAGAATGAAAAGAACTACTATTTTTGTCTTATCGTAATATCAAGATTTTTTATTATTGTTTCTACAGGGATTTGATGTTGGCTTCAACCTTTCGGTATATTTATATGTTTCTTGTATAGATGCTTATTTGTAATTTTTGTTCCTCAAGTAACATAAAAGTAAAAGAGAATGTGCTCAATGTTAAGAAAACGTGTTTAGGATTAGATTTTGTCAATTGCATATCAAGTCTACTAAGTATATCTTCACCTATTTTCTGTCGTATGTTTTTATTCCCAAAATGATGCAATATTTATTAATATTTTATTCCCCAATCAATTAATTGATTCAATAACATTACAATTCAATAGTAGTTAGGGGTTGTAACCTAACCTTATTCCTTGAAACTAATAATTACATACATTGACATTCTAGGTCATTTAATTAGAAAAATCTATTCCTAGAATTTTAAAAATAAAAAGATTAGTTTCAAATTTTATTTTCAAAAAAGAATTGATTTTGAAAATAACAAGTTCAATATACTAAAAATAAGATTTCATAGAACCGTCGGACTAAGAGTAATTATAAAAAAAAAGCATAATGACTAAACTAATCACAAATACAAAAATACCTTATGTACCCATAGTTGATGTAACTTTACTTGAAAAAATTTGAAGATCAAAAGAACATATGTGCATAATTTCTCAAAGTTGAAAGCATCCACCCTCACTCTTCTTTTTGAAATTGATCTAGACCCTCAACTTATACTTTTTGTCATGGAAAATTTCTCTATGAGAATATGTTACTTTCTTTGCAAACTAAGATTTCTTCATAATTAGTTTATGGTTGAATAGGTAGCTCTCTATAAGAATACATGACTCCTTTCATATATTAACCATTCAAAAAGGATCAATAACTCTAATATAAAAGTAAGGGGATCATGGTTGAAAAAATAAGCAAGTAGACATAGTCTTAGTAGTCTTAAAAGTAACACGTTATAAGAAAAAATATTCTTCTTCTTCACCAATATTATCAAGTTATGTATTCATATTATGATAAGGTGGCTATGATTTGTATTTGGTTCTTGTTAATTGTGTTGTTGTGAAATGATAAACAACATATCATATTACTTAACATAGCAATCGGTAAGTTAGAATAATAAATCAATGAAGGAGAAGTTTATTTTGCTCACATGAACCTTAGAGGTAAAGTGAATTTAATGTCCATATTTAAAGTTTTGAATTTACTAGACCTTTCAAATAATCACTATTACAAAATACACATAATGTAACATGTTATTTGTAGTAACCTGCCCTAAAAATTATAAATTTAGAGTCGCCACCTATTCTACCAAGGTAAATAGGAAACCTTGCGTAGTTATAAAGATTCAGGGTAAGATATTGTATTCAGGTCGAGAGAAGGTGTTAGGCACCCTAAACCCTTTCCTAAGATTTGCATTATAAAGTCAAGGTTTATGGCTAAAAAATAAAGAAAGATGATAGACAGTTAATAGAGTTAAAGGCTAATTATTTGAACATGATTAGAGTTTGGAGGAGGGGGACTCGCCTTGTTGTCAAGTGCCTACGTATCTGCTTAGGGAGAATTAGAGTCAACGTAGTTCGGGGTAAGGGTTGTACGCCCTTTGAATTTGATCTGATATGGTTTGAAGGCTTTTTGAGTTGCCTTATCGTAGTTATGATAAATCTTAGTTTTGAAAAGGTTTTTGGAAAGTGTTTTAAGGTTTGGGCGTACAACCCTGGTTTTTAATATGTACTATTAACCGCGATGATCAATATATTCGATCACCATAGTTAAAAGATTAGTAGTGTATTGTTATCAATTTTAATTGATGGATTCAATTATCACTAATAATAAATAAGGGTATTTTTTAGAATTTTTTATTGTTTAATTTGTATCATTAACCCTCGTAATCGATCGATTCGATTATAAATAATAATGAATTGGATGAAAAAATAGGCTAATCATCGCAACCAATAAAAATGGTTGAAACCCTTTAGCCAAATAATATTTATTTTATTTTAAATAAATAAATATTCAATAAATCGATTATTGCCCATCACGATTAATGGATTTAATCGGAACGAACAATAAATTAAAAAATTAACATTCATAATGTTTTAATTAAAAAAGGAATTTTAAATTTTTATTATTATAAATATTAAAAGTGATTTAAATGAATATTAAAATAATTAAAATAAATGAGTTAAATTTAAGGTTTTTATTCAGTGTGGCAGACTTGAAGGTGCATAATACAGGGAAACAGATCTGGGGCATTGGATCTAAGTGAGTGGCAATCGTATGGTTCAGATCTAAGGGTCCATGGTGCGTCCCATGGCTAGACACTTATGGGATAATCAAAGCAGACTTTGTAAAAAAATATAGAAAAGGGCCAGGGATCGAACCCTAGACCCTAGGGATAAACATATGCGCCTCTACCACTCCAACCAAGCCAATTAGTCATTTAATAAACGCACCCAATATATTATAAGAGTAAAGAGGAAACAAACATGAGAATGCGCGCAAAATTTCAAACAAGCGAATCAGATGAGGACACCTCATCGTCTTCCCCAAACGAACCTGTAAATTCCTGCAGGATTTGCTACGAATCTGCTAGGGTTTTCTTTGTAGCAAACCAACCTGAATAATAGCGAATAGCATATATATGTACATAAATATTCCGCACCCCTCAAAACGCTTCGTCTAGACCATACGAACTCAATCCTACACTTGTTTTAACCTAACTTTAACTCTAACAAAAAGCCCCAATTTGAAACTCGTAGAACCCTAAACGGTCAACAATGGTGACTTATACCAAACGTGTCCAGAAATTCAATTAATGATTCACAAATGTTCACAACATCAATAACAATCAGAATATACGATTAAAAACCTATTAGGATGCATGAAACAGTCCAATCGATCCAAGTTTTAAAGTCACATACCTCGGCCAATTGGAGATTGTTCTGGGGGTGTTGAAGTCGTGCAATGATCCAGATAGATTCAGAGTGCTCCAAGGAACGTGTAGCAATGCTTAAACCTCTTTGAACCTCTTCCAATCTCTGAAATCGAGTTTGAGTTTTCTTGAAGAAATTTTGTCCTTGAATATCTGCTTCTAACCAGAATGTTCAACCCTTATTCGTATGCCTTATGTTCTCTACTTATAGGGAGTGAATTAGGTTTACAAAATAGTCCAAATATCTCTTGCATCCAATCTTGATGTTTTTTGAGAAAATTTGATTTTATTCACTTTCTATTTTGATCCAATCTTGCACCAATATTTTCCAATCATTTATGCACAAAAATTATATTGTAATGTGGTGTAAATGCTGATTGATATTGGTTATTATGTGGCCTTTTACCAAATATTTGATTTCCTTTGATTTATATAATTTTAAATCATCATTTAAATGAAATAAAAATTGTATAAAATTAAATAAAAGGCTAAAATTCGTGGAACATAGTTTGGATAACATAGGTAGCTTGTGGACCAAGGTCAAGTCTTAAAAAGATAGACCCATTTGCAAAAAATTCCAATTTGAACCTCTTTTATTTCACATTTTACCTCCAAAATTACCCAACTTTGACAAGGCATTTCTCTCTTAACTTTTAAGCTATGAAGGAGTTCTAGGACTTTTTGGAAACCTCAAGAAGTCCTCTATAAGCCACTTTGGGACATATTTTTCATTTGGATATTTTATCTTGATGATATGCCCTTTGACAAAAAACATGGAGGTGTCTTGAAACATAATGGACCATGGAGAGCTCATTGGATGCATTATTTTGTTACTTTCCTCAAGGTATCAAACCCTAGCTTTAGAAGATTCTTGCTTAGGAGAATGTCTTGATGAAACTCTTGAGCTTTGAATCATTGTGAATGAAATATGAAAGGCAAATTTTGGGGTATGACACTATTAAATCACGAATATTAAACCAACCGAGGCAATATCTAATATTTAGGCGCATTTTTTATTTCTTTCACTAAAAGACTTTTCACTACGGTCCATGTTAAAAACCGTAATGATATTACTTTTATAAATTAGAAGAGTTTCAAAACTAAAACAGAATGATTTGAAAACGCATAAAAACCCATGGAAGTAAGATCATTTTCAAAGAATAACGCATAAAAACCCATGGAAGTAAGAGCATTTTCAAGAAACATTACTTTTCAAACGGTTTGAAACGTTTAAACTTTTATGAATTAGAAGAGTTTCAAAGCTAAAACAGAATCTAAGAAATTATGTGATATATTTTAAATTGTAATATCAAGAAAATAAAGTATATAATCCCAAAATTGAATTTGACATTCAATAGCCTACTACATTCTTTATTTCTCAACAAAGTTAAAATATTTGTATCTTTCATCATATTTGTATCATTTCTCAACAGAGTTCAAGTGGTGTACTTTCTAAATTTTATGAGGATTAGATAGTATTTGATGATTATTGAAAACGTTATTTATTCTTTTGTAAACTTTTTTTATAAAAAAAATATTATAAAAATTTAAATTATTTTGTGACACAAATATATATTATTGACAACTTATTTTACTAATAAATCACTAACCACTTACACTACTTCATTAATTAATAAAATGTATAATGTTAGTTCATTTTCAAATATTAAATTGAGAAATGTATTCACTAAGGATGGCAAACAGACATGTCCGACCCGTTTCGGCGCGCTTCGCAGAAGCCTACCACTACAACAAATTTATCTTTTAACAACGCATCTACGAAAGCGCTTTTGGGAAAAGCGTTGCTATAGGTTGCGCTAAAAACAAAACTAAAAAACAAGGAAAAAAAGCGCTGGTAAAGGGGGGGGATACGAGAGCGCTTTTTAAAAGCGCTGGTAAATGGGGGGTTACGAGAGCGCTTTGTTAAAAGCGTTGGTAAAGGGGGGGTACGAGAGCGCTTTTTGAAAGCACTGGTATAACTAATTTTATAATTAAATTTTATTTCTCATTTGAATCTCATTACTAGTACTCTCTCTCATTTTATTTCTTAAATCAACTCTCTCTCCTCTCTTAATCTCTCACCAAACCTCTTATGAACAAACGACGGTGCTCACAGCGGCGCCGCTGTGTAGGTTCTAGAATTAGGATTTTTTTATACCAATGCGTTCGTCTGGTCCTTCTCAACACGAATCCGAAGGTAGTTTCTGTAAAACAACCACTGAAAAGCGCAGATCTACAAAGAAAGATTCAAAAACCTAAGCTCAAAAGGTGATCCACTATTTTGTGATTAACTAATTATTTACTACGTTTGTTCATGTTTTACAGAGATTGAAGCAGATTTGAGAAAGGGGCTAAAAACCCTAAATTCAAAACCGATGCAATATGGTAATGTCAAGACAATAAAATGGAGAAAGTAAGAGAGAAAGAAAGAGAGACTGGAGAAACGGGCTCAGTTTGTTTTACCCTCGGGTGAGATATTTTCGATCTGGTTCTTTGCTCTTCGTCTCCTTTTGCTATCTCTATCTTTCGTCCTTGTCTTTGAATGTCTATGAGGTTATCCCTTTTTTTATTCTGAAGTCCTCATATGTTTGGTCCAGCCCTACAAATCACTTTTCTCAATATAATGGAATAAACCTTAATCTAAAAACACCAGAAAGAATAATTTCTTTCAATAGAACCTAAAAACCAATATAGAAATTAAAAATAAGAATTCACACAAAACTAAGGTTTTAAGGTGAAAAATATCATAAAACCATAAGCAAGAGAAGGTTGAATGAAATTTAAAAATCAAGAAATGGAACATGGTTGAAGAAGAGGAGTGAAATTGGAACTATTGAAATCAAATCGACTAAAAATCAGGACTCAAATTTTAGGTATTTAAAGTTTGAACTATTAGAACTATTGAAAAGTGGGATGATGGCTTTGAAGTTTTGGGAAAACGTGGGGTTTGCGAATAAATTTTGAAGAAACAATGGAGATATTTAGGGTTTTGAAATATTAGGGAGAAAATGAGCTTTACAGCGTGAGTCCTTGGAAATTACGAAAGAGAGAATGAAAAGTTCAAAGCACGCATTAAATTTCCATTGTAATCATGACGACACTACACAAAAAGCACACATCTATAATCATGATTTTAAGTTGCGGGCCCCATCAAGTGATGTGGCTGCAATATTGGTTGCGGTAGTATCTACATCCGCATCTGGCAACAATTGCGGTGTGATTGTAAATCACAATAAAAATCGCATCATAATGCTGCAATGGCCGCACCATAACACCGTAGTGGCTGCATCAACCCGCATCAACCCGCATCAGACCGCATCACGTTAGAAGAGATTATGAAATGCTTGTAAAAATTACTTGGTCTACCTTTTTTTCTATTTATATCATAGATTTAAGGTATGTTTTAAAAGGATTAGTGATATTGAAAAATAAAGGTGAATTGTTAATGAGATATAGATTAAAATTTAGAGAGGAAATGGAAGATATGTGAAATATAAAATAAAAAATAAAAATAAATATTTTATGTTCATAAATATAAATTCATATCGTAACGGCCACAATCCGCATCTCAACAACCGTAATAGCTACAACCGCAATGACTGCAACCGCAACCGCATCTACAGCATTAACCTCAATTTAAAACCATGGCTGCAATCATGTACTAAAGACGATTATGAGCGAACCGTCGCTAGGCTTTTGTCCTAGACGTGGAAATTCTTATAGTGAATATGAATTATATAAACTAATGCACAAACATTCTAATGAGTGTTTGCCAATCATAAAATTTAAAATCTATCCAAGTAACAAAAATCAAGGAAAAACTAAAGTTGTAAAATAGAAAAACGCGGAACAATAGAAATTAATAAGAGTTTATTGAGCAATATAACAAAGTAGTTGCTTTATTTGTTTTATATTAGACTGTTATTGCATATTTTGTGCCCTGAAGTCAATTGATTCCGTATGTTTTCTATTTTGCATAGGTTTATGGGTTCTCATGGAGTCATGGGTAGGTTTCTCATGGAGTCATGGGTAGTAGTGTTGTAGTGCAAATACTTTTTTTAAGGTGAAAATTGAATTATGTTGTCTTAGACTACCTTTATTTGTTGCTAATTTAACACAAGGTCATCTTATATCTTATATTATACATTTGATTACTTTTATTATTATACTCTATATAAAATTTTGGTGTGTCGTTGTGTTTGTAATTATGGTTGTAGAATGAAATTAAGTTATCAAGTTGTTTTCTTGGAGATTTTTCATTGACCGGTTACCGGCTAAGGACCATCTATTAAAAAGAGGAGTTGCAAATGTCTTGAATCCAGATTGTGTGTTTTGTGGTGTTCAAGAAGAAACTTCTTATCACCTTTTCTTTCATTGTCGGGGGGCGTTGGAGATATGGAGTCATATTTTTGTTTGGCTTGGTATTACGGAGGTTAGTAACATCGAAGAGTTTCTTGATTTATGGGCTTTACAAGATAATGTGTTTAATTGCCATCGCAAAATCAAGATTAATGTCGTGTGGATAGCTTCGATTTGGTGTCTTAGGATTATGCGGAATGCAATTATTTTCGAGGGGAAGGAGTTTAGTTTTGATGTTATATGTTCTAATATTGTTTTTCTTTCTTGGAGATGGTTATCGAGCGGATATCCTAAGTTTAAATCCAATTACTATGATTGGTTTAAACTTCCTTTATCCGATTCAATCATTCTCTAGCTCCTTGTGTTTGTAAGGGTTGCACCCCTAGTGCGAGCTTTATTAATCAATTGCCTATTAAAAAAAAAAAGTTATCGGATGGGTAAATTTTTCTTATATGTAGGACAAAACTACAAAAACATATATAAATTTTTTAGATCAATTGTTAGACACATATTCAACAAAATATTTATTAAGTCGGTTAGTAAATCGACCTAACATGTCATGACTGATTACCACGCCGACTCTTAAGTTAGTTAAAGAATTGACCTGATAATCAACTTTAACTAATTTAAAAGGATTTTTGTACAACCCCCATGGGTTAGCAAAGTGGTTGAGGCTTAGGTCTCAGATTTGAATTCTGCTAGGTACAAACAATTCATGTGTTAGGCCGGTCCATACATAAATTTCTCTAAAAATACGACATGGCTCTTGAAATCTATAATAGTAAGCGGATAATCTAATTTCATCTTTATAGATGCCTTTAGAGGCATTTAGATCTATGATGTTAAATGAAACTCTCTTTAGAGGCATTTAGATCTATGATGTGAAATGAAACTGTTTTAATGTTACATTTGATCCAATAAACTTTTGGGGGATACCATAAGTTTTTCTTGATCTTAGAAGCTTTCGGAGGATGAAAAATAATCCTGGATTATTTTGAAATTTAAAATTCCTTAATCATTGATTTAATATTATACAATTTAATCCAATTAATAGTGTGAACTTAGTTAAATATAAGTGATATATGGCTTCATTAGCAATGAGCTACAAAATATAAGTCTTGGAGTTTTGTGGTCCACATGCTCGATATAAAATAAAATGAGCATGCTCCCCATGTAATTAAAATAAATGCATCACGTCATAGATTTACTAACACTGTGTTGGTGTTTTGTGTATTGAGAACTATGTTAAGACACTGCTATTTTTTTTTATGGTTATGGCATTTGAGGTATGTTTCAAGATCAACTCATCTTGAATTCCTTTATGTTTAATTTGTGATTAACAATTATACCAAGATTATTTCATTAACATGATAAAAAATAAACCTTTTTAAATCTTGAACAATATTATTGTAGTATGGTTATGAATGAATTATTGAATATTACGTCTATTTTTTATTATAAATATTTTTAGACTTTTTACATATATTATAAAAATAATAATTATTAAATGAAAATGAGAAATTAGGAAGGTTTTTACAAAATTATCTTTTATTAATGACATTATATTTAAGGAAATAATTGAAAAAAAATCATTAACTATTCATTATAATTGTAAAGCGACTTATAATAAAAAATGGAGGAACTGCTTTTAACCATTTTTAACTCAACTCAACTCCGAGAAAAATAGAATGAGTCCTTATAGTGGAGAAACTTAATGATAATAGGAGGTTGTTATACTAGGTTGGTTGCATAGGTAATGAATAATATTTCTTGTAGGCTTGGCACAGGAGAAAAATATACTATTTTTAGAAGCGAGATAGTTAGGTCAATCTTAACTGGTAGTTATGTATCCTTGCATGTACATGCTATCTACAAACCAAAATGTTATGTGGAAGACGTTGTCATTTGGCATGAAGAAGGTTGGCACTAGAGATTCAACTAAAGTGTACCTGATGAGGAGAATCATGTTGCTAAGGAGTTACAAGATATGATATTTCTTTTGTTTGAGATTACACTATCAAATACTGGGAATGATCATGTGGTTTGGTCTGCATAATCTGATAATCTATTTACAATTAAATCATGTTATGTCAAGTTAATGCATGGCAATGATGCATCTTATGTAAATGATTGTTTGAGCATGGTAATGAAAATTTTATGGAAATTAACAGCTCCATCTAAGGTGAAACTATTTGGTTGGAGAATTTTCCTTGACAGAATTCCAACAATAAATCAGTTAGCCAGAAGAGGAATTGTTCATTATGAGCAAGAAAAAGCGTGTGAGCTCTATTTCAATCAAGAAGAGAACTTTTTTCACCTGTTGTTCCAATGTCCTATGATGGTAGCTATCTGGAAGAAGGTATGTACTTGGATTGGAACTTATGTGCTTAATGAAGGTAGCATCATGTTCCACTTCTTGAATTCAGTACATCAGTTGCAAGGAAAGGCATCCAAAGACAAATAATATTTTGTCTGGATGGCAACCACGGGGATCATATGGAATAAAATACATTCAGTTGCTTTCAAAGAAGAAATTATAGATGTGGAGGAGGTAGTTTTCAACATAAAGAAGGTGACTTTGCTTTTTCTAGCTATTGGTTCCAATTCACTACAACATTTAGGCTCTCCAGCAACACTTGAAAAATGTTGCCAAAACTTTGGAAAACGTTGCCTAAAAGAAAAGGGGACGTTTTTTAAGTGTCTCCTGTGCAGGCGTTGCCTATTCTCTAAGGTGACGTTTTTCAGTGGTCTTTGGGCACGCTTTTCAAAAACGTCGCCTAAACCAAAGGAATAGGGGACGATTATTAGCGGCCTCAAAGGCGACGTTTTTAAGTGTTCTTTGGGCACGCTTTTAAAAAGCGTTGCCTAACCAAAAAAGAATAGGGGACGATTATTTGTGTCCTATTAGGGGACGCTTTTTAAGTGTTGCCAGATATGGCTACAATTTACTAATTGTTCCCTTAAATCTGAATAAGGAGGAACGTTTTCAAAGTGTAGCCATAGCTTATAGGCTGTTCTTTTAGATTGTCCCCATAAAATATATTATTTTGTGATTATTTTCTGGATAATATAGTCGATGATGACTGATTTAAAAAAAATGTCGATAATAACATAAACAAGATCAAATTTAAACGTACATCCATAAAAGTTATATTATAATAAAATCTAGTTCTAACATTAATTCAAGATAGTAGCCAATACATAAAATACCTAATGTAACAATACTTATA
Source organism: Vicia villosa (assembly GCF_029867415.1). Classification (NCBI taxonomy): domain Eukaryota; kingdom Viridiplantae; phylum Streptophyta; class Magnoliopsida; order Fabales; family Fabaceae; genus Vicia; species Vicia villosa. The sequence goes on from NW_026704936.1 coordinate 561,684, forward strand.
ATATTACGTTTAAAACTTTAAAGTATGACCCTAGCAAAATAACAAAAAACATAGTTCAACAAAATAACAAAAAACAAGTTCAAATTTAATGCTTTCAACTACAAGTAAAAAAAAATCCATCATCCAACTCATTTAAGTTTTTCTTCTTCGAATTCATCACCCACATCGTCTTTTTGAAATTCATCACACATGTCTTCTTCCAAGAATTCTTCATCTACGTCTTCTTCTTGAAATTCACCATCTATATCGTCCTCTTGAAATTCATCATCTAGATCTATGTCGTCCTCTTGAAATTCATCATCTAGATTTGTGTCGTCCTCTTGAAATTCGTCACCTACACCGTCCTCTTGAAAGTTGTCATCTACGTCGTCCACTTGAATTTCACTATCTAAGTTGTCCTCTTGAATTTCATCATTGATATCATCATTTTCTACATCTTCATTAATACCTTGCTGTATAAGAAAATAAAATAAAATACATCAACAAGAGTTAAACCTCGCATAAATAAAAACTCAAAAAAATGAGTAACACACTCAATTATGAATTATCAAACCCTTTTTCAATTTATGTTTTCCAATTATGGAACGCAAAAACAGAAACTAATAATGCAGAGAACACAAGTTTGTACAAAAAACACAAATTGAAGAAACAAAATTTATACATGAAATCAATCTATGTATGTGTAAAATTATATCATGCTCCAAGGACTACATATAATACTCTGTCAAGTGAATTTATTTATAATGTTAGAAACCTGTGATTATTATAATCAACAAGCTAGATTGACACCTTTAAATTATACTAAATATATATAATATAGTCATTCCCGTATATACTCTGTTATATGTTATTGTAAATATGTATTGTTGATATGGTCTGAATCACAGAAATATGGGCCACATTGATATCAAATTAATTAAATAAAACCTACATCAATCTAATTCATATTTATAGATCCATATAACCTGTGTATAATATCTAGATGACAGAGACGTTGTCGAACAAACAGAGTATATTTAATTATATCAACGTGGCTCATATATTCAAACCATACAACCAGAGTATGAATCTAGTGGTATCATAAAATTCACTATTAAATCAATAATATTGGTATATATGGTTACCTTTCCATGACATGGAGCATGAGTTGATGTAAAGGAATGCAATTGTTGTGTCTTATTCTTTGGTGAACTGTTAGCATCTCCATGAGATAATCCTAACAAATCTTCAATTGACTCCATATTAATTTGAGGATTGCATTGTTGTATTACGGTCTTAAAAGCAGTTTGCAATCTATCAATCTGATCTTGAAACTCGTGCCTTAATGTAGAGACCTCTTCACTGTGTGCTTGTTTCAAAGCATTAATCTCTGCCTTTCGCTTATTCAATCCACCTTGATGCTCCACAAATATGACATGAATCATCTTTCCCGTGATCTTTCCAAAATAACATGCAATTGTTGGGACATGCATCAATCTTTTTATAGTCTAAGCCCAAATCTTTTATCATAGATTTTGTTTTATTGAAAGAGACAGGGATGTTCAAATCTGGCATAGCCTCTTTCAACAACTCTAAGAGAGCAGTGAACGATGCATTGCTCCATCCATGGAGACATTTCAACAAATAAATTCTAATAGTGAATGATAACGAGGAAAACTTTTCACAACCAGGATACAACTCTTGATTTGCATCATCAACTAGTTTATAAAATTTCTTTGCATCTTCATTTAGCCCTTCATGTACTCCACCACCTTCAGCCGCATCTTTAAATGTCTAAAATAGCAACCCATCAATATCATCATGAGATGATGTTTCATCATCACTATCACCATCCAGATCCATAAGGCTTTCATCTTCACCATGATAAATCCATTCAGTGTATCCCTTTACAAATCCTTTGCTACATAAATGGTCATACACTACATCTCTTACTTCCCAACTATCATTGCAACATACAGCACAAGGACACAAAATCTCTTCTTCTTCAACCATTCCTTTGGTGAATGCAATATCCAAAAAGTAATTGACACCATCCTTGTAACCTTGACTATGTGGAGGCAACTCCACCCAATCCTTTTTTATCATGTTTGGTTTACTAAAATGAAATAAATTATATACATTTTAGACATTCTTAAATTGGCAATTACTAGATAAAATAGTAGAGTACCCTTTCAATTATCAGTTAAAATACAAGCTGTCAAAAATCCAAGTATGCCATGGTGAGACTTGAGAAAATACGTGAATATATAAAACATTTTTATTCTTAATAACTAAGCTTTTTTAGTGATATATTTGTAATTCTAATTTAAAAGAAAAATTAGTTTAAGTGATGACTCTACAACTTTTTCATATATGCACTGTATTATTGAACTCGAAAGAGACTAACGGGAAAAAGCCAAGCATTTGTTGTTTTGGTTTCTATATAAAAAAAGGAAAATTCAAACACATTCTAATATATATTATATTTTCTATTCCTTTATTCCTTGAAAAGCTATACTCATTTTTTTAAAAATAGACAAGATATAGTATTCATGTCTCATACACATGCATTGTTAGTTTCTCATGTAAATTGTTAGAGTTTTTCTATCACATAGCCATGTGCTCTTAATTTGGTTAAAAGTAGTGAGATTAATCATTTCTCTTTTGTCAAAAATTACAACTTTTTTATCCTAAAAAACTGATCATTATTCGGTGAAGGTGAAGAAATAGAAAGAAAACTCTTATTTAATATTTTTTTTAAAACTCTTCTTCTATTACAGGAAAGAAAATGTTAATAATCATTTTTTTTAATTCACTCCAGTAAAGCACCTCTTCCTTTCTCAACCTATGAGCACCTCTTATATTGCAGGAGTATAAATATTTATGCGAGAACGTGGTGGTGTTCAATTATCTCCTATGTTACGTACGTTTATCAAGTTATGGAAACTCTCCACTATAAATACTCTTTCTAGCTTTACATAGAAACAAATGTTTTCTTAATTTGAATTAGAATGATTATTTTATTAAAAAAATTATAAAAGAATATATCTAAGATAAAACAACTGATGTACAGTGGATACCCTTTCAATTATTAACTAAAATACAAGCTGTAGCAAAATTAAAACAGAAGCAAATATTTTCATTTTTAAGAAAGCTAAAGCTAAAGAAAAATATAATATATTAAGCCTGTATGAAACATATAAGCAAATAAGTTTAAAAACTTACCTGAACACACCAACACAAAGAAGCAAGAACGCAAGAACGTCAAAAATGTTGAAACGCAGAACGTGTCGAAAGCGATGCTGCAACCAATTGTTCAAAGAAGTTAATTAACTTAAGCTATGTGACTTGTAATAAACCAAAATGAAAATGTAGGAAACATGAGGGAAAAGGCTTTGAGGAATCAAGAGGGTGTGTTATACATATGTAAATAATTTAAGTATTTTAGTTAGAACATGTGTTATACATATGTTATACATATATTATGCAAGTAATACTGTTAAAACCGTGATATATCACAGGACAAAGTATTTGAATTGTTATCCTAGAAAATTACAACAGATATTCGTCGGCAAGAAGCTATGTCACAATATTTAAGGTACCAACATACATTTAGGCCAAAACAAGAGGTTTCACATAGGTATAGTTCCCATATGACCTCTCTTTCTAGGATTCAAAGTAAGGTTACACATATTTTCTATTACTATCAAACTGATGACAGAAGATTACTTGCATACTAACACAAAACAATATGTAGTCAAAATAGTATGTAGCTATTGTTCTCATATTTCACATACCCGAACTGATACAAAAATGGTATGCAATTTTAAAATAATAAAAAAACATGTCGACAGCACGAGGAGACCTAAGTTTCTAGCATATTATTTTGTTCAGAAACATAAATTAGAAGACCAGATTGTAAATAGGTCTTCAATGTTAGTATCAAGCGCAAATCCTGACGGATTTCCGGACAACAGAGCTAATTGATCTTATAACACATAACACACCCAATATTTTACCGAATCAACCTAAGTCAGTTCTCAGCAAAAATAACCCAGCTCACGTTTTTCCTTTTTCGCTCAGCTTGCCAAACTCTGAAACTCTCGACCTCAACAGCAATACTTGCTAACTCGGCATGGTCATTAGGAGAGACAAGGAGCTTACAAGGGTTCTGCTCTCGTTGTCGACGACAAACCGGAACCCAAACACATGAAATTAACCAGAATATAAGAAACGTTCAGAAAATGATAAAAAATATAACCTTTTGAATCGACTACTTTTTCTTGAAATTTCACAGTTCTGAGTGGGGCTTCACTCTCTGCTTCTATTCACCATATCAGCATAGACACTTAAGCCAAAAACTAATCCACAAAATGGTTAACAAACACATTAAAATAAGCTTTTTTTTTCAACAAACATAAAATTTATTAATAAAAAATGATGAAATTAATGGAGGATGAAGAAGAGAAGAAGAGTTACAGAATGAGATTGGAATAGAGGAAGATGAGCAACAATAAGCTCTTCTAGGGATTGAGCAGTCTGTGAGATTGGGATTTAAGGTATTGATTTAGGGTTTGAGGAACGATTGAGATTGTGGTTTCGATTTAAGACGGATTTGATGAGCGATTTGAAGAATTACGATGCAATTGGGATTTTGGTTTGATTTAGGTTTCTGGTTCGATTTGAAGAATTATGGAAAGCGTTAGATTTGAGGAGCGACTTGAAGACTTACGAAACGAGTTTCAGCGTTAGATTTGAGGAGCGATTTGAAGATTTATGGAACGAATTTCATGAAGGTGAAAGGTTTGTTGATCGAGGAACATATTCTTCGATATAGTTGTTTTTTGACGTACTATATGAGAAGGGTACGTATGGTTTTAGTGATGATACTGAAAAGTTTAAATGAATAAAAAAATATTTCTATAATGTTTATGATTTTTTATGAGAAAATGGGTGATGCACTGACAGTGTAAAATAGTTTTACACTGTCAACCAATCACAACCATGTATCCAATTTCACCACACTTTTATCTTTAAAAAATTTTAATGACATGGCAAATTGCTTGTTTTTTATTGGATGACAGTGTAAAACTTTTTTACACTGTCAGTGCATATCTATTAAACCCATTTTTTATATTAGTATATTATCTGTTAGATGCTTTTTTATATTTAAATTTTTTCTTATAATGTTTCAAGGAAATTTTTTGTTTTTTAATCTATAAGTTTGGAGGGAAGATTGCCACCAAAAATTTCATGTTGAATTTTTTTTTGAAACTTGAAGAGATGCAGCCTTTAATTAAAAATAAGATAACACTCTAAAAATGACCCCAAAAATATTTAAGGGGACAATTATCAAACATTGCTAAAGAAATTGTTTAATGACATTCCTAAATCGTCCCCAAAGTGTTTAAGGGGACAATTATCAAACATTAATAAAGAAATACTATAATAACGCTCCAAAAACGTCCCAAAAAGTATTTTAGGCAACAATTATCAATGGTTGCAAATATATTTTTTGCAACAATCACAAATCGTCGCCTACATGAATTTTAGGCAACAATTTTTAAATGTTACTTAAAAAAGTGTTGCTAGAGACAACAAATGTTGTAGTGATTGTAGCATAACCTCACTACTGCGAAAAAGTCATACCACAACGATTAAAAAAGAGATACCACAAATCGTTGTTAGGTAAGGGGTGGTTGTATGTATGATGCTTTCAACCAGGGGTGTGCGACCGTGATTATAAGTCTGGAAGCATGCTAACTATCATTAACGGTTATTCCAGATAACCATTGTGATATAATTTAAAGAAAAACATTTAACAATGGCTTTTCTAAACAACTGTTGTGGTATATACACTGAGTTTGTTATAAATTATGTAGAGCTTATTTCGCCAACGCTCACTAAACATACATCCTTTCATTCTGATTTAGAATATTATAATATGACTAATTAATAAGTTCTATAAGAAAAAAAGAAAATTTCTTTACCCACCTCCTAACCTTCTTGGTCACCTCTGGTGAATTTACGAAAATACCCCTTGTTTCGGAAGTTCATTTCCAAAAACGTACTTTTATTGAAAAAAAAGGTGTTTTCGGAAATGAATCTCCGAAAAGGTGAATATTTTATTGAAAAATATTGATTTCGGAGATGCATCTCCGAAATAAAGTTGTTTTTCAGAAAATTGGTGAATTCGGAAGTTCATCTCCGAATTCACCCCCCTTGGAGGAATTCGGAAATGCACTTCCGAAAAAAGGTCTGGACAGAAGAAAAATAACAAACAAGAACGATTCGCTTTATTTAATCAGATGAAGATTACATCGATCACATTACATAAGGTTAAAGTTACATATTGTTAAACACGGGTAGGTGAGGATGAGTCAACATTTTGATAACGTCGGCCCCCGTTCTTTGAAGTTTCGCGTCTAACTCAATCGGACCCTTCAAAGAAAATCGGTCGAACGTTGTCCACAAAACCGCTAAATCTTCGTCGTTCTTGATCTCAAAAGGTGTGAATTCAATGCCTCCCTCGTCGTTAAGCGATGGCGAGCGGTACTCGAGCTTGACAACCTTTCGATTTTCGGGATATTACAATAGCGTGTGGAGCGACGTTATCAAATCCGCAAATGGCGTGTCGCGCGAGAAGCGAAATTGGAACGGCATCGGGTAGCCGGTGGTGAAGTAGACGAATGCTAGGTGGGGGTAGGTTTGTGTCATTTGTGTTTCTAGGTGTGAAGAGGATGAAGAAGAGTGTGTTATATTTATAGACTTATTGGAGTAATAATGGCCCATAAAACCTTATCTTGCATTCAGTGGATGTTTCGGAAATGAACTTTCGAAAATTGGAGGCAGACTAGTATATTTCGGAAGTTCATTTCCGAATTATGCAGAAACAGACATAAATTTTGCATTTTGTTGATTTCTTAGTGTTTTGTGTAAAAATTACAAAAGGAATTCAAAATAGACATAAATTAGACAATGATGACATAAAACATACTTATATTATATATGTATTGAATCGGTCCGATTTTACATGATAAACAACAATACATACAAAAATGGTCATTACAAACAAAAAACGATCCGGAACAAACTAAAATTCACCGAACGAATCGGTGGATCCTAAGTCTAAAATAAGTACGTTCTTCGACCGCTCTCTATTTTGCTCGCACTCTTGGCTCATCATTTCTTCAAACTCCGCCATTCTTGAAACGAACGAATCCGGCCAAGTCTCCGCCTCATTTGAATGATGTGCCGTCCATTGACAAGAAGTAGCCGGTATAGGACACCCCGGTTTCAAAAACACTTGGACGAAGTGCCGCGATCGTAGATACCCAATGCATATGATGCGGCTCGACGCGTCCAATGGCGGTCGACTATGAAGTGGAAAGAAAGTCTCACTTAGTCCAAACCTCGTCAAATCGACACACACCATATCATATGCAATTGTTCTTTTATATGCATTTTCGTTGTGTCATCTGCTTTAGCAAACTTCTCCATTATCACTTCCAACTCGTCGGAGATGGTGATTTTGGAGTCATTTTCTTTCGGCGGGTCAAAATCATCAAAACGAAGCTTCTTCCAATGGTCGGCTACCTCATCCATGCGTATTAGTGAATCCAACTTCTTCTTTTTTGAAAGAATACAAGCACATGGAAGGCCGTATGTCTTTCTAATGGTACACCCACATAAAGAACTATCCGGCCCCGTGGTCTCCGACCGCTTCGCTTCATGAAACAAAAAATTCAAACCCGTTCGGGATATGTTGTAAATCAATTGGGAGAATAAAATTTGGCCCTTATACCGGTGTTCCATAACCGTCTTGCTCTGACCGAACGATGTTTGAATTTCATTGTGTTGATTTTCAAGCATTTGGTTCACGGTGTCCCATCCCCGACACAAATCTCCCTTGCTATCACCCAACCACCTCTTGAAGACCGCATGTGCGGATTCAACTCGGTTAGTCGTGGTGCAACCAAGGTGTCTAACTCGATTTGTCCAAGCGCACACGACTTTTTCTCTGACTTTGTCAAGAATGGTGGATTCGACGTAATGACAAAAAGTCTTAATGGAACCACACAAAGACCTAAAGTGTACCAATTTCTCGGTATACACCTCTTCGGAGTATGCATCTAAAATTTCCCTCCATGCCGCCATTATCCTCTCAACCTCAACACCGGCTTTGAAAACTTTACCGTGTTCATCCGGCCTATCTTTTGTCCCAACCGCGGGTTTCAACTTACTTCTCACGTTGCAAGTTATGTGATACCGACAAAGTAACGCGGTCGATGTCGGGAAGACGGTATCAACTGCATTCATCAAAGCATTGTCCCGGTCAGTCACAATGACTTTTGGCATAACATTTTGATCAACCAACAAAGACTTGCATATTCCCAAAGCCCATGTAAAGTTTTCTTCTTTTTCACACTCCAAAAAAGCAAACCCGACCGAATAAGTCTTGCCCGTCGAGGTCACACCGAAGATCTCTAGAAGATGAAGCCTATACTTGTTTGTCTTGTACGTCGAATCCATGACAAGAACGGTTGGAAATATGTTGAACAATTTGATACTTTCGGGATGAGTCCAAAAAATATCACGCACCGTAACTTTGTCCTCGGACGTTCGGAAGCTTGACACATATTTGTTATCGCCTAATAGTTTCAAAAGTTGTTGCATTTCCGAGCGAGGGCCCATTTTCAAAACTTTGAGATTGTGTCGTTCATTGTAAACTTGCTTGATATTTGAAATGCTATCCGGTTTTTTACGCTTCAAATCGGCAAGTATGTTGCGAGGCGCCACTTTGACTATCGTTAAATCCGAAATCACATTCTTCTCTTCGCGGGACAAACGACACGCCATTGGATGTCCGTGTAACTTGGAATCCAAGGCATGATTATGAATTCCACAAATTACGATTAAACGCCATAAATCATCAACCCTCTGAGTCGCCCGCAACTTAAACGGACACCCACACTTTCTTGATCCCGTGTCTTCGTGTTTTAGCACCCGGTTTGATTGTACATAACTCCCACCCCGTTCGCAATTCAAAACAACGAAAGCTTTCCGCCTACTATTTCCATTGTCGGACCTTAAAATTACAATTCCAAATCCAAGTTTACTAGCTTCATTCCGAACCCAATCAATTAAATGCTCGCGACTACCGAAGCTCCGATCATTGGTAAATTGTTGCCGAATATCAACCGCATTGATCATAGCTTGAACGTCGATAACCGAATCGTTATTAACATTGACAACTTCCGGAACTACTGCATCATCGTCTTGCACAATGTTATCCGGATGCACCATACCTAACATATGCAAAAATTAGCAAAATTGGCCAAAAAAATTTTTTAACTGCCAGGGCATATTTCGGAAGTTCATTTCCGAAATTTGTCAGGTAATATATTTTGGAAATGAACTTCCGAACCATCGCAGGTTTCATCAGAATTTTGTTGAATCAATGTAGTGAAATAGGGGATGAAATGGGAGATGTTTACCTCAAATTGTAGCTTTCTATGCTCCCTTTAACGTGATCAACAGTTTGAAACTTGATTTTGAGACGAAAAATGGATGGAGATTGATTGAGTTTTGGAGAGGGTTTGGAGAAGTTTTGGAGAAAAAATGATGAAATAGTGAAGGAGGGAAAATTGTATATGCGGGAATATTTTCGGAAATGAACTTCCGAAATATTCACGGTTTTGAATTTTTTTTTACTTCGGAAATGCATCTCCGAAAACACCACTTTTTTGGTGTTTTCGGAGATTCATTTCCGAAAAGTATGAAAATTCAAAAAAAAAAACTTCGGAGGTGCATCTCCGAAGCAGGGGTAATTTTGGGATTTCGCTGGGGGTGACCCCCATAGGGAGGTGGGTAAAGAAATTTTCGAAAAAAATTACATGTTCAATGCTAGACAAGAATTCTTCAGCTCCTTATCCGCATTTTGCTCTTTAATTATTAGAACTTGTTTTAATGCACCTAGTTCTTCAACCCTCTTCCTTCACCTCTAATTCATTTTGCAACATATTATTTACATTGCAAACTAAATTAGAGGTGAATGAAGGAGAGGTTGAAAAATAAGAAGTAGTAAACCAAGTTCTCACTATTAACGAGCAAAATGCAGATAATGGACTAAAATATTTTTGTCTAGAATTAAACGTGTAACTTATTTTCAAATACACTTTTATCTATCATATTATAATTTTCTAATGCAATCCAAAAAGTTATATATTCGACAAAATGTTGAAAAAATAAGCAAACCACATAAGATATAATAAACTCATCTAAAACAAATATTAATAACAACATTCATCAACAACATAGAACATGCATCCCATAATGGACTCTAAAATGAAAGAAAATGATGAGGATGAAGCTTAAGTGAGAGCGGGAAACATGTGTTTTCAGCGCTCACACAAGTTTCTTTCTTTCACTTTAGCTTCATCCTTGTTAATTTTTCCATCCATCTAACCTTACTTACAAGTACATACAAGCAGAAACATATATAATAAAAGGAACAAGTCAGGCCATTAAATTTTAGGGTTTGAAACATAAATAATAGCATAAACAGAAACATAAATGAAATTGGAGCATAAGTTTAAGGAACGAACATGAAGGTAGCCAATAGTTTGAAGAAGACGACATAGCTGTATTAGTTTTGTGTAGATGAATTTGAATGTTGTTGTAGGTGAGATTACGTAAAAGTTAGGGTTGTGTTTTGAGAGAGAAGAGTGAAATATGTTAGAGTTTTCTTTTAAGAGAAACGACTATTATATACTGAACAAGAGATAATTTCGCTTATATATAAATAAATATCACCTTTCACCACAGTTGATAAGTCGAACCGTGGTGAAAGGATTGAGCAAGATATTTTTCGAGTAATGCCAATGGACAATGGATTTCCTAAAAGCTAGATAATCTTTGCATAAATTAAAATGTAAATCTTTTGTGTAAATGGGTTTTGAATATCCATATACTTTGTAATAATACATATTGACTTACAAAGAAAATTTTAAATTAAAATTGTAAGTATAAAACTTTAATTAAAATTGTTGTAATTATTGATTACTTTTATTCTTTTATCATTAGGAAACAATATACATTTTAGTCAATATTGAAAATTTACATTATTAATCATCATAGAAATGTTCTTTTGTACCACATAACTAGAGCATAATTTGAGAATTTCAAAAAAAAATAATAATAATAATCAAGTATCAGTTTTAATACATCTACTCCAAAAAAAAAATTTTAATTACAATATAATAGAGAAAGTAGAAAAAAATTAGTTTTATTTCTAATTACTCACAAACATAGAAAATATCACATCAATAAACACGTAGAATAAATACAATAAACTCTAAATTACTTCATCAAATCAAAATAATAAGACGATAATAATTTTCTCTCTGTAAAAAATTGACTATAAAATCCCAAATTCTGGTTATGTTATCTTTTGGGAATAACATAATTATGAAGTATTATTTTTAACCATATAACAATAACAATAACAATACTTAAATAAAATATATTAATTAATTATACGAATAAAAATACCAATGTCACAACAATTATTCCACTTTTCGGAATTCATGTTCCATTCATGAAAGGTTATAAAACAACGGAAATTTAGTAAAAACAAAAAGGGTTAATAGTTGTTTATCCTCCTGTTATATAAGCGGGTTTTGATTTACCCCCTTTAAAAAAAGGTTTGGATTACCCTCTATAATTTTTGGGCACTAAGCGTGTAAAAACTAGAGGGGTAAATCAAAAATAATATATTTTACTGGGGTAATTTTTCCTCTTAGGGGACAAAAGACTTAGAATTTTAAAATTATAGAGAAATAATCCAAAACTTTTTTTTTAAAAAGGAGGTAAATCAAAACTCGCCAATATGACAGAAATAAATGTCTATTAACCCAAAAAAAACAATTTTTTGTGATTGGTAAAGTTTTTACATGACTCCAAACTAAATATGGTGAAAGGGCAACACAACACATTGATGTACTTTAATATCATTTTGCAAAACGACTCTTACAACTCTAAAAGTTAAAAATTAATCAAGGTACTTAAGGAGAACATAGGCTTTATGCTTTGAAATTATAAAGTGATAAAACTATATTTTAGTTGATACATTGAAAGGGAAGAAAATATGAATGAAGTTGTTAAATTAATTTATGTTATGATTATTTTTCTTTCTCCATTTCTTACAACAGGGAGCAGAAATTGTAAACATTTTTTTATATCATTTTGAAATTTTCTTATTTACTTCATACATACACAAAATTATATCTCACCTACTATAGTATCATTATTTTCTTCTCTTTTTTTACAGGGGCCATGACTCAAACTACTTGTCTTAAAGATTCAGATTGTCCACAAAATGTTTGCTCTGAACCTTTTGCCCCGACGTGTTATTTTGATTGGTGTAAATGTATGAAAAACCGGAATAAATTTTTATAATTGGTAAGTTTTTTATGTCTTGAAATTTTTATTACAATTCTATAAAGTCTAAAAACTATATAATTAATTTAAGTAAAGCATGAGATTTATAAAACGGTAAAATTATAATCTACTTGATCATTGCAAATGGAGAAAAATACGAGTTAAATTGTCAAATTTATTTAAGTTATAAATTTTTCTTTTTCTATTTATTGTTTTGATGAAAGTTGACGGTAATTTATTTTTTTTATCACTTTCTAATTTCCTCTTATTTTATTTCAAACACAATAATTTATCCAATTATATTTTTTTTATTACAGTGGATACGATTGGTGACTATATGTTAGAATGACGCCATGCATGGATTCTATGAGTACCAGCACCAAGAGAGAGCACAAACTCCCTAATAGAATATTCTATGATTTTCTCTTAATTAATTGTGTTTAATATAATTTTCCATTTAAATAAAACTTGAATAAAATGAATATATGTTAGTATATGTTAAAGAACCATAATAAAAACATTTAAATATCCATGATTGAACAAAAGTTTAAGTAACATTGTTGTTATATTTATATAACAAAATAGGGAGGAGTTGTTTATCTTAGGTATGTTTATATTTTGAGTTTGATCCTTTTAATATACATTTGTAATATAAGATCGGACTTCAAATAAATGCATTCGAAAATTTGTATCCCCCTCTTAAATTCTATAAGCTTCTTTTGTACATTAGTTCTATTTTGATAGATTTTATGTCATGGTTTTTGATATTTGTATTGAGGTGTGATCTATCTTATGAGGTAGACTATCATGGCTATTCAATCATTAATCTAACAAAATTAAAGTTATGTGTGTGAATATTGTGGAAAATTATTGAGAAAATAACAGAGAAAAAAGAGGAATAAAATAATAATACAAGATATTAACGTGGAAATTTTAAAATCGGAGAAAAAATTACGCCATTTTCAATAGACAACCAGAGAATAACACTATATAAAAATTGTTATAACACATAATATACTCTCAACTTACTCAGACCTCCAGTACACTCACACCCTCCAAAACAAATATTTAATTATATCTCATAACACTCTAATACAAGAACATAAGAGAACAAAGAAAGTCAAATACAATTTTAAAGTACTTTTGACTGGTGTATCTTGTAGAAGAAAACTTGACTCTTATATATAGCCTTGAATTCTCTCTTCCATCACTAAACTAAACGATGTGGGACTTAGAAAAACTTTAATCCTATATATAACCTTGGACCTCCCTCTTCCTTCACAAAACTAAGCGATGCGGACTTCTTCAACATGTATATTTTCAATTCTTTCCCCAATAATCTCCACCTTAATTGAAAATAATACATTAACTTTCATTGTCTTCACTGACAATCATACTCCATCATAAAGATATCAACATGTATATTTTCAACCAATCTCAACAAAAATCTCAAGCCCAACAACAAACAAGACCAGATGAAGGCAATAGTTCATCGCAAGACAAAAAAACATTTTTAATGGCCTTAAAAGACTTAATTCATTGATGATGCATTAACTAATTAATTATATATTTAGATGATTATATATAATTTTTAAAAAAATTATGTCACTATCTGTTTACCGGTATTTTGGTTAAACTCGTTAGTCCTTAAAAAGTTACTTGTAGGATTGATTAGTAAATCCTAGGACATATTCTGCATAAATTCTTCAACATGTATTCGAATGTTCTTGATTTGAATATAAAATAAAAATAATAATTGAGTGAAATTACTGACTGCGTCGACGATAAATAGGTGAAATTATCAATCTTCAATAGGCGAATTCCGACCATTGGTGCATGATAGGTGATTTCAATGCAGTTATCGGTTCCCATGAGAAATTTAGTTGATTTCGTCAAACAAAAATTTGACTGATTAGTTTCTTAATTGGACAAATCAAAATGAGCTTATGCATTTTGATACTAATAGTAGTTGAATCAGTAAGAGGAAAGATGGTGCTTACTCTTCAGTTACACTTGATATAGTCATTTGTAATCAAAATTGGCTATATAATTCGAACAAACTCAATTGACTTACTTTCATCAAGAGTCACTTAAGACCATTATCCTATTTTTCTAAATTGTGACAAATGTAGGTTTGATTCGACTAGGCTATTCGAATTTCCGAAGGTCTGGACTCTGGATGATACTTGGAGAAAAACTAATTGCTACTAATTGGAATACTATTGTGATTGATTGCCTTATGTTTGTTTTATCTTCTAAGTTGAGATCTCTTAATCATATTATTAAGATATGAAACAAATATATATTTGATAATATTCATCTTAAAGTTACTCAAAGAACAAATGAAGTTAACAAGATACAATGTTTGATTAATGATGCAAGTTAGAATTATGATTTTGGATTGGGGAAAAATACTCAACTTTTATTGGATAAAGCATTGCATATGCATGACCAATTTTAGAGGAACAATGTAAGGATTAAGGGTCTGTTTGTTTGAGCTTTAAAAAATGGATATTTTTCCTTTATATTTTTTAAAATAGATTTTCCAAAACCGGTTTTCAAAATATTACAAGTTTTTTATATTCGTTTTTTCTAAAATAAAACACTAATTTTGATATCCTATAACATAAATACACATTATTGAAGATCAAAACTTAGTCAAAATTGCTATTTTTTTTAAAATGTTGTATTTCAAAAATGATTTTTATTAAAATCTATTTGAAATTGCTTCAAAATTAAGCGATTTTTTGAAATTTTGATATCCAAATTTTTTCCCCATAAATAAATGAAATACCTAAAATCACATTTTAAGAATAACTATTCAAACAAAAATTTCATTTGAAGCTTTTATAAATAGTTTCTTTGTAAATTTTTTTTTCACAAAATTATGTAACACTATAAAAATCATTTTTAAAAAAAGCCAAAACAAACGGGTCCTAAGTGGTTTAATGATTGAAATAGGAATAATTTTTTCACTACTCAATCATATTTAGATATGCTAGTGTCATACCCCAAAATTTGCCCTCCTCTTTTCATCTTAAATGACTCAAGGTTCAATGGTTTATTCAAGCAACATTCTCCTAATCGAGGGTCTCCTAAATTAGGGTTTGCATGTTATCAAAGGAGTTCGAGTCTTTAAGGCCTAAAATGGATCTCAAGGTGTCTCATATGTCTCAAGGTATCTCCATGTCAATTATCAAGCTTCAATCCCAAGGATTTCTCATTCAAATGCTCAGATGATCCATAGTCGACTAGTTTGACCTAAAAGTCAACTATAGTCAAAATACAGTCAAACCTCAAGACTTTTGGTCAACATCAAGTATTGGGGTTATATCCACCATTTGATTAAAGGTTAATCATGACCCGTTAATAAAGACTCAGAAATGAACAAAGTCAAAAGGTTCAGATTAAAGGTTTTTTATAGGAAAAGTCAACCCAACTTTGACTAGTCATAACTTCCACATGGAGTATCAGAAATTTCTCACTCAAAGCCTATTTTGAAGGAAATTTAATCGTCTACATCGTTGTCTCTCACAAGCCTAGTCCAGAAATGCACCATTTGAGAGATACGGTACAAAAGATTATAGGTCCTTTTCAAAGGTCAGCTGAAAGCAATTTTTTGTCAAAGGCCATATCATCAAGATAAAACCTCCAAATGAAAAATATGTTCCAAAGTGGCTTATAGAGGACATCTTGAGGTTTCCAAAAAGTCCTATAACTCTCTCATATCTTAAAAATTGAAGGAGATATGCCTCGTCAAAGTTGGTCAATTTTGGATGGAAAATGTGAAGCAAATAAGGGTTAAACTTGGATTTTTTTCCAAATGGGCCTACTCTTTTATGATCCAAACTTGCTTATGAGGTCACCATGAATGCCCAAAATTAATCCCACAATTATTTGACATTTTTAATATTTTTAGTGATTTTTTATTCATTTAAAATGTTATTTAAACAAAGATAATTGAAGAAAATATGTGAGATTTGATTTGGATTTATTTTCCAATCAATTTCAATCATATAAATATCAAATATTGTCCTTAAATTCGTCCAAAGCAAGACTAGGAGGATTGAATGGAAATTGGACAAAATTGGAAGGTTTTGGTGATCATATTTCTTCAAGATTCAATCAATCCCCAATATCATAATTCAAAGAGATTTTGTACAAATTAGATGACCTAATTCGTTCTACTATATATGCGCAAGGATCACAATGGCTCAAGGGAGGTTTTTTTGGCCTCCAAAGCCCTAACCAACATCAAAAAAACTCAAGAACAAACCAATTCCGGTTTTGGGATTATAGTTGTTCTCAAGTCAATTTAAAGATCAAATCATACCGCTGGGGCCTTTAGGAAGCTATCACGATGGTCATTGAAGCCTGAAGCATCAAGCATCACAAAATAGGGACTCTCGGTTTGCATCTTTTTTTGAGTTTTCGATTTTAATGATCTAAGGATTATAAATGTAATTTGACGGTATATTCGTGTTCATCTTGAAGTTTAGAAGGGTTCTGGATAATTCAATTTTGTTTTAAGCATAGGTACCGTGATATGCCATAACTAGGGTTCATGAGTATCTATTTGGGGCTACACGGATAAAAGTTAAATTGACAGAAATTGATGGTATCTTCGTACTTGGGGGTTGATTACGTTTTGTCTGGGCTATTATTTGGTGTTTTTTTGGCAGTAATTCATAGGTTTGGCTGAGGCGTAGCTATGGCAATGGAGGGAAACCATAGCCAAAAGTAATGCCCTGTTTACAGAAAGCGACGAAGAAGAAGATCCTTGGGCGCCCAGGTTTGATTTAAATTTATGAATCGATTTTGTTTAATATATTAGATTTTATGTTTAAGTTTTAATCAGCGAATAACTATTGGTTCAGTGGAAGGAGGGATATGCAAGTTGCTATGCGTAATGTCGTCGGTTCGATACCCACTGCCACCATTATTTTTAATGAAACGCAGTTC
Organism: Vicia villosa; assembly: GCF_029867415.1. Classification (NCBI taxonomy): domain Eukaryota; kingdom Viridiplantae; phylum Streptophyta; class Magnoliopsida; order Fabales; family Fabaceae; genus Vicia; species Vicia villosa. Next base: position 579,066 of record NW_026704936.1, read on the forward strand.
TCTTTGATCCAGTACCACGCGTCCTCCTTGGATCATGACGCACCTTCCGCTCCCACCACTGGATTTGTGTTAAAGCTGGATCCAAAGGACAAAAAAGCAGAGGAACACCATAGGCCATCAACAAGCAACTACAAAAGATTGGTTCCAGGTTTTATTTATTTATTTTTATTATTTAAACTATTTAGATTAAAATGATGATTAATATTGTTTGTTTTAATTAGTTTATTTAATTAGAATTAGATAATAAAATCAGGGTTAGGTTAAAAATTAGGGTTAGGATTATCTCCCGATTATTTTGATTATATCGATTTAATTTATTTAATCAATATTAATTATTAAAAATCACAAAAACCCTATAAAGGTTACAAGTATTAGGGTTTTCCCAATCTCACTGCCCATTTGGCGAAACATTAACCTTCAATTAATTTCCCCCTCGATCCAACTATATCTATTGGTCGCATTGACGAGGAATAAATTTCATCTAATTAATTCATTTAATCTAATATTAATTTAACTAATTCTGGTTTAATTCTCTTCTCGACCCGGCTGAATTTATTGGTCGCATTAGACAAGAGATAATAAAAATATAAATTAACGGAATCCGTCATCGTGTAATAACTGAATTTATTGGTTATGAAAGTTGATGGTAAAAAATAAATTTATTAAAACACATTTCATTTGCTGTCCGCGATGATCAAATCTATTGGTCAGAGTAACCAGCAATACATTACTTAATCCGTTAACTATAATGATCAAATCTATTGATCATCGCACCTAACGGTAACATATCAAACCAGGGTTGTACGCCCAAAACTTAAAACATTCAAAACACACTAAACCACGAAACTACGGATTTTCATCTCTTCAATACTGCAATTTTCAAATCTACGATAAGGTAATTCAAAATACCTTCGAACTTCGCATTTCAAAAACTACAATAAGGTAACTCAAAATACCTTCAAAACAAATCAAATCAAATTCAAAGGCGTACAACCCTGTGCCCGAACTACGTTGACTCTAATTCTCCATAAGGAGATACGTAGGCACTTGGGAACAAGGCGAGTCCCCTTCCCCAAAATCTCACTTTCTCCCCTATTCACTTCTTTAGCTATTAAACCTTAATAATTTTAGCCATAAAACTGTTACCTTAGATTCAAAGCCATAGGAAAGGGTTGAGGGTGCCTAACACCTTCCCTCGACCTGATTATAATAATCTAACCCCGATCTCTAAATTGCGTAGGGTTTCCTATTCGCCCTGGTAGAATAGGTGGCGACTCTAAAAGGTTAATTTTTAGGGCAGGTTGCTACAGCTAGTAATAAAATCACTATACTGATGCATGACAATATTTTTTTGGAAGAGCGTATTAAATTAGATAATCATGTTATTAACCTTTACAAAAATTCGTTTAATATAGAAAACAATTACAACTATACAGATCCGGTTGAGAGAACTACCCCACAACTTATAACTGATGTGGATAATGAATATTTCACTAGAATGCCTCAGCTGGATGAAATTAAGAATGCAATGTACAATATGGATGGTAATTCTGCTCCAGACCCTGATGGTTTTGGGGGATGTTTATTATAAGATTATTGGGATATATAGTAGTGACATAAGTAATCAATTCACTGAATCAATTATTTGAACAAGATTTGATCCTTCCTAATCTAAATTTGGTCAATGTGACTTTGTTACTTAAACATGGAGCAAATTCTAATGAGCAGTATAGACATTTTGCACTTGAAAATTTTCGATTTAAATCATCACAAATATTTGCCAGCTTAGTTCCTACAATTTTTTCGGAACATCAAAGAAGCATCATTAGGGACATACATATTTATGAGTGCATTATGATTACTTCATCAGCAATTAATTTGGGGAAAATAAATCCTTTGGAGGTAGTATGATTTTGAAGATAGACATAAGAAAAGCCTTTGATAATTTAGATTGTCAGTACCTTATTAAATTTCTTGTTCAATTTTGCTTTGAGCAAAAGTTTAGCGATTGGATTCTTACCATTCTTTACTCAACCAAACAGTTAAACAAGATAAATGGGAAACGTGTAAGATTTTTTCTTGTAATAGATGAGTGATGCAAGGAGATCCTTTTGTCTCTCTTGCTCTTCTGCACTTCTGAAAAGGAACTTAGTAGGAATTTATCTATGTTAGTTGTAACACCCATCTAAACCCCGCGGAATAATCAATTAAAGTTCAGAGTAAAACATGAAAAGGGTATTACAACTCCGAAATATTTAAAACATTAACCATGTCATGCATTAGGGGAAACATCAAAACATATTATTCAGTAAATATGTTAAAATAGCGGAAAATACTTCGACAACTGAATAACATAAATAATCGGGATTCACACCAAAATTCACCGATTCAAACCAGCAAAACATTATCCTAACATAAGAAATAATCCATCAAACAATTCTAAAATAAACGTCCCCCAGTGTTACAAGACCAGAGCATGACACCGACACGACCGAACTAAACGAAGTAACTCTACGAGTTATCCTCACCAAGCACAAGCCGCTACTCCTTAATCTGAAAAATATCAACAGTAAGGGTGAGTCTCATTCAACAAACTTGGAAGCATATTCAGGAACAATCATATTTCCTTGCGTCAGTTCCAAAAATTCAATCTCTCTCCTTCCCCGAACATCCTCAGAAAAATACCTTCTCAAAAATTCTCTTCTGAACACTTCCTAAGTAATTGCTACACCGGCCGCCTCAAGTTCATCTCTACTAGCAACCCACCATTCATCAGCTTCTTCATACAACATGTAGGTACTATACCTCACCTTCAGATTCTCAGCACAGTCAATTACCCGGAATATCCTTTCAATTTCCTTCAGCCACTTCTGAGCGCCTTCAGGATCGTGAGTGCCTTTGAACAACGGAGGGTTGTTCCTCTAAAAACTGCTCAATTGTCTGTCAGCACCAATCCATGTTCCCTCGGAATTCCCTCCTAGCACACCAACAATCATGCCTAGAGTCTCAGCAATCGCATAATTGTTTCTTCCACCTCTTCCAACCATTGTTCTGCTAATTCACAAAACAATTGAATGATAGAAAAACACTTAGAAAGGGGGGGTTTGAATAAGTGTGGTCTAAAAACTTGAACGATAAAAACAATTTGCACAGTTATTTTTATCCTGGTTCGTTGTTAACTAAACTACTCCAATCCACCCCCACGGAGTGATTTACCTCACCTGAGGATTTAATCCACTAATCGCAACAGATTACAATGGTTTTCCACTTAGCCCACGACTAAGTCTTCTAGAGTATCCTGATCACAACCTGGTCACTCTAGGAACAAATGCTTAGACACAAGCTAAGACTTTCTTAGAGTATCCTGACCACCACGTGATCACTCTAATTACAACTGCTTAGACACAAGTTAAGACTTCCTAGAGTATCCTGATCAACACTTGATCACTCTAGTTACTTACAAATTAATGTAATCAATTCTAAGAGTATTACAAATGCTTCTGAAAATCTATAATCACAACGGTGATATTTCTCTTAACGTTTAAGCTTAATCTCACTAATATATTACAACAGCAATGTAGTGAGCTTTGATGAAGATGAAGTTTTTGAGCTTTGAGTTGAACAACGTTTCAGCAAGTTAATATTCACAGAAATCGTCAAGAATTGATTAACCTTGCTTCTCATCAGAACTTCATATTTATAGGCACTTGAGAAGATGACCGTTGGGAGCATTTAATGCTTTGCGTGTTCCGTACAGCATTGCATTTAATGTTTCACGCTTTTGTCAACTACCTCGAGCCTTGTTCACGCTGTGTCTACTGACGTTGCCTTTAATAGCTTCCAACGTTCCTTTTGTCAGTCAGCGTAGCCTGCCACCTGTACTTTCTTCTGATCTGATGTTTGTGTATACAACATTTGAATATCATCAGAGTCAAACAGCTTGGTGCATAGCATCTTCTTGTCTTCTGACCTTGAAGTGCTTCTGAGCGTGATACCATGAGAACTTCAGTGCTTCTGCTTCTGATCTCAAGTTCTTCTGATGCTTCCATAGACCCATGTTCTGATTCTGCTTTGACCATCTTCTGATGTCTTGCCAGACCATGTTCTGATGTTGCATGCTGAACCTTCTTAGACAAAGCTTCTGAGCGCTGATTTGTGCATACTCTTTATATATTTCCTGAAAAAGGAATTTGCAATGTATTAGAGTACCACATTATCTCACACAAAATTCATATCCTTGTTATCATCAAAACTAAGAATATTGATCAGAACAAATCTTGTTCTAACAATCTCCCCCTTTTTGATGATGACAAAAACATATATAAATGATATGAGTTTGCGATCAGAAAGAGCAGACGGCTAAAGACAATTACACAACTATAGGATAAGCATGTGAATATGTCTCCCCCTGAGATTAACAATCTCCCCCTGAGATGAATAATCTCCCCCTGAAATTAATACTAGAAGAATTTTATAAATAAAAGACTTCCCTGAGTATTTCAGTAGAGACGTTCACAGTGCTTGATCTTCATAACATTCATGACTTCTGATTTCTGCTTCCATAGGACAGCTTCAGAACATTGAATTTCTTTAGATCCTCAGACCATTCACAGCTTCTGACTTCTGCTTCCATCGGACAGCTTCAGAACTTGAATTTCTTTGATCTTCAGAACATTCACAGCTTCTGACTTCTGCTTCCATCGGACAGCTTCAGAACTTGAATTTCTTTAGATCTTCAGAACATTCACAGCTTCTGATTCTTGCTTCCATTGGGACAGCTTCAGAGCTTGAATTTCTTCTTTCAACACTTCATGCTAGATTGTATCAGAACATTGTCGAATGTACCAGGGCATCATCAGAGCATCTCTACATCCTGAAATGTTATAGAACAAAACTAAACGATAAAAGTCAGCATGAATGAGTCAGAACATAGAATATGTTTCAGAACACATAATATGTATCAGAGCCATATGGTATGTGTCAGAACACATAAACATGATGTTTCAGATCATATTCTATCATCAGAATATCTGAACATTCTTCCTTCTTGCTTCTGATTCTGAAGCTTCATAGCACTCAGCTTGCTTCAAGAATCCAAGAACTTGATTCATCTTGTTGCTTCTTATGTTGATCTTGTAAAGAGAATCTTCAATTCCTGCAACAACACAACTTAAAGCATAGAACTTTGCAAGTTCTGTTAGTAATGTGACTGATTAAATCAAATCATTTATCACATATTTCTCCCCCTTTTTGTCATAACATCAAAAACATAAAAGATTCAGATGAAAAACAAAAAGAAACACATGGAAGAAAAAGATAATTTTCATTGAAGCTCAAAAAGACAGAAGTACAGAAGTACAAGGAGAGAAGGAAGAAAAAATGCACAAAACAGATGCAGCAAAGGCAAAAACAAAACAACTAAGACTCAATCTAAGATGACCCTAGCCTTGACAAGATCTTGGCCAGCATCTCTTGAACCCCATTGTTGTGCTCATTCTGCTTCTCTATGAAAGCTCTAAACTCAGCATTGACTGAGCTTTGCTCATCCTGTTTCTTCTGAATAACTTCTAGAGTCCTTGCAAGACGGGAAGGTTCATCAGAAGAGGCTTCACAGCTTCTATCCAAAGGGATGGCATTGTGATCTGTAGCTTCCATTGAGAGATCATTTGCAGGGATTTCCTCAACAGGAACTGATTCAGCAACATGATCTTCTACATCTGCTTCTTGCATTGAAGCATCTCCATAATCTGCAGCTGGAATCTCAGAATCTCCATTCTCAAGTGCCTGAAGAATGGCAGCTAGATTCCTAGGGGCAGAAGGACCTTCAACTTCTGATGGGTCAACAACTTCTGGAATGACCAAGCTTGGGTCTTCCTTAGAAGGGTTTTCCCTCATAAAGTCAAAGAGAGTCTTGAAATCCCCGAGCAGAATTGGATATTGAGGTCTCCAGACCACAATTTCCCTGCAAGGGTTAGCTTCCAATGCAGCAGCCAATCTTGCTTCTTCCAATTCATCCACAAAGGGCTTTTCTTCCAAGGTGTACCTTCCTCCGAGACGAGCAAACCAGAAGTCTTCATAGCTTCTTAGAATTCCACGAGGCCGTGGAGCAGTTTCTACACAGGCTTCCTGAAGTTCCATAAAGAGAGCATCTGATTTTCTGCGTAAGATTCTCCAGAACTTCCGCATAGCGACGTCATTCAAGCCAGAACTTTCAACAATTCTTAGAGTATCAAAGATACTTCCGAGACTCCTTTCTACCTTTTCAAAAATTACACCAATAGGGTACAGACGGCGGGAGTTTATATTGGTTTTAGAAAAGACAGGGTTAGGGATGGAATAAGGTTGAGGCTCTCTATCCAACCTATAAGAAGATTCTACTTCAGTATCAGAATCTAACACTACAAATTCAGCTTCAGGACGAGGCTTGGGAGTGTAGTTGCAATCACGGAGCAGTTGCTCATGTGATGTAGAGGTTGGAAGATCAGAACCACTATGGTTGTTTTGAGAGGTGGAAGGGATGGGTTCAAAGTTGGCATGGGGAGGAGGTTGAGAGATGGAGATATTTGTGTGAGGTGGAAAGAGAGTTTGAAGGGGTGGTATATCCAGAACAGGATTGATGGTGGGTGGAGAAGAAGGAATGGTTACAGGAGAAGATGGAGGTGTAAGAACATGGACAGTTATAGGTGATTCTGATGAGGCTTTTTCTGGTTCAGGGATAGGGGCAACCGCTATTGGTGCAACTTCGGAAATACCAGTAGGAGTAGAATCAGGTGCAGAAATACATATACCTTTGGATGCTTTCTGAAGAGCTTTGATCACAGCCTCGGTCTTCCTCTGCTTCTTACTCTTCGGCTCTTCAACAACCTTTGTTTTGCCGCTAGAGATCTCTTTCCTTCTGACGCTCGCCAGAACTTCCTATTGATTCACAGCCTCTTGAACAACATTTTCTTCATCGGATTCTTGAAGAATCAGCTTCCTTTTTCTGGTTTTCTCCTTCTCAACAACTTCAACAATCTCAGCATTGTTATTTGACTTCTTCTTCTTTTTCTCAGCTTCCTTCTTTTTCTTCTCAAAATCAATAGAAATGGCCTTAACAACCTTTGCAATGACTTCTTCTGGAACCACTTCTTTCTCAGTGGTAGTAGCAGCTTTCTGAACAACCTTCACCTGATTGATAGAAGGATGATCAAACTTTCTTTTGGTCCTTTCTTCCTTCTTGCGATTCACTTTAATAGGAGCACCTTTCTCTTGATCTTTAAGACTTTTATCCTCTTTTTGTGACTTCAGATACTTAGTTCTGACTTCTGGTACCTCACTATTGAAGAAGGTTTCAAAATCAACTAGAACTGGTTTTCTTCTGATTCTTGTTCCAGCAAGAGGTTGGGGAGTCTTGGTGATAGTCTTAATCACCTTCATCTTCTTTAAAGTGAGAGCATTCAGGCAGGCCCCAGAGGTGACAGCAAGGTCTTTGATAATACCTTCAGATTCCAGGTCCTCAACAATCTTGGAATGAACCAAAAGATTTGAGATAATTCTACCAAACGGAATGATGGTACAACTTTTTTCTATGAAGGCATTTCTGGACTCCTTCACAGCCTTCCACATATGGTTGAAGATAATGTAGATAGCATCAACCTTCTTCTTAGTGGCAATGCAATACAGAATGTATTTTTGCTCATTGTTGACGAAGTCAGAAGCATGTGTCCCTTTCCTGTGATAGAAGCACCCAAGAAGAATCTTGGTCCAGATTTTGTAGAGATCTCTCATGTCCTTGACATTCTTTGTTTCATTTATGTCTGGGTAGAGGGTGGATAAAACATCTTTTTAATCTACCCTTTTATCGATTTCAAAAGCTCCTTCAGGGTTTCTCAGATCAAACATCATCCTTAGGATGTTCTCAGCCACTACCACAAACTTTCCATGGACGAAGGACAAGATTGATTTAGGGGCGACAACTGCATGTACCTAGAATTCCTTGACAAGATCTGGGTAGACTGGTCCACAGAACTCAGCGAACAACGAAGTCCATCCTTGAAAAATTATATCTTCTTTGAGATGAAATTGGTGTTCTTCAATGTTATCAAAATCAACCATAAGTTCACATAGAACTTCTAATTTATCCTTAGGAATGGAGCACGCAACGACTGGAGTGAGTTCCTGATTTTCTTCATCTTGAATATGGAGAAGATTAGATGAACCAACATTTTGAGATGAAGAAGCAGCCATTGAAACAGAATGAACAACTAGGAAGAACAAATTCTGGGTTTTCGGTTAGGGTTTTAGAAGCGACTAAGAAGATTTCAAAAGAGAGTATGCAAGAAAGAGAAACAAGGAGCGAAAAAGATATATGAGATGATTTGAAAAGAATATATAGAGACGGATTAAAAAAAATGCAATAAGATTAGAAAATGAACAGTTACAGAATCAAGAGAAATCAATTTACATTAAATGATAAGTGACGTTAGGTGAGAGAACGTGGTAAATGAAATGATTTAACACAGTTACCTAGGTCGGCGTCTTTTCAACTGCACGCTTTGTACTAACCGTACATACACGTGTTCACCATCAGATAATAGATGACAACTGTATCTTTTTGAAAGACTTTACGCCTTCAGATTCTGATCACTGCTTCTGATTGTCATTCTTAAGAGATGATCTTGTTCTGATTGGGTCATCTTTCTTTCCAAGGATCACATCTTCTGAATGAGCTGAAGCAAGTCTAGGTGATCTTCTGACTGTTGGCTCTTCAGAAATCCTGAGATTCTCTAAAGATGCAGCAACTTGATCTTCTGATCCATTGCTTCTGAGACTGCCAGCTTCTGCAGCTTTGCTTCTTGGTTCTACTTCTTCTGATATATCAATATCAAAATCTGCAAAATTCTCAAACTGTTTTGGTTTTTCAAGACCAAGCTTATCATCAAACCTGATATTGATTGATTCTTCTACAATCAATGTTTCAGTATTGTATACTATGTAGCCTTTAGAGCGTTCAGAATATCCAAGAAGGAAACACTTTTGTGCTTTAGAATCAAACTTACCAAGACGATCTTTAGTATTCAGAATAAAACATACACATCCAAAAGGATGGAAATATGAAATGTTGGGCTTTCTGTTCTTCCACAATTCATAAGGAGTCTTATTTAGAATAGGTCTGATAGAGATTCTATTCTGAATATAACATGCAGTGTTTATTGCTTCTGCCCAGAAATGCTTAGCCATATTGGTTTCATTGATCATGGTTCTGGCCATTTCTTGTAGAGTCCTATTCTTTCGTTCTACAACTCCATTTTGTTGTGGAGTTCTAGGACAAGAGAAATCATGGGCAATACCATTTTCTTTGAAGAACTCCTCAAAGAATCTGTTCTCAAATTCGCCACCATGATCACTTCTAACCTTTATGATTTTACACTCTTTCTCAGATTGGATCTGAGTGCAGAATTCAAAGAACACTGAATGAGACTCATCCTTGTGTTTTAAGAACTTTACCCATGTCCAGCGGCTATAATCATAAACGATGACTAATCCATATTTCTTCCCTCTGACAGATGCTGTTTTGACTGGGCCAAACAGATCAATGTGCAAGAGTTCTAACGGTCTTGAGGAAGAAACAACATTCTTAGACTTGAATGCAGGTCTGGAGAACTTGCCCTTCTGACATGCTTCACAAAGAGCATCTGATTTGTATTTCAGATTTGGGAGTCCTCTGGCCAGATTTAGTTTGTTAATCTGAGAAATCTTTCTCAAACTAGCATGTCCTAATCTTTTGTGCCAGACCCATTGCTCCTCAGAAACAGACATAAGACAAGTCACCTTCTGCTTCTCAAGATCAGAAAGATCAATTTTATAAATGTTGTTCTTTCTCTTGCCTGTAAATAGGATTGAGCCATCCTTCTGACTTACAGCCTTGCAAGACTTTTGATTGAAGATTATATCATAACCATTGTCACTTAATTGACTTATGGACAGTAAGTTATGCTTTAATCCTTCTACAAGAAGTACATTAGTTATGGAAGGAGAGTTACCAAGACTTATGGTTCCAGAGCCAATGATTTTGCCCTTCTGATCTCCTCCAAACTTGACTTCACCACCTGGTTTAAGCACCAGGTCTTGGAATGTAGACCTTCTTCCCGTCATGTGTCGCGAGCACCCAGAGTCCAGGTACCATGACATTTTGCTTTTTGTCCTCTTTGCCGCCAAGGATATCTGCAACAGAAATTATCTTCTCCTTAGGTACCCACAATTTCTTGGGTCCTTTCTTATTAGTTCTCCTCAAGTTCTGATTGAACTTGGGTTTAGCAAAATATTTAACAGGAGGAACAGCATGATATTCTCTAGGTTTGTCAGCATGATATTTCTTAGAATGTGTCACATGCTTCTTGGTGTGAACAGTGTTAAACTTCTGTGCATGTGAAGTGAGCCTAATATCATGAGCGTGGCCATATTTGAACTGATCATACAATGGCTTGTATGTGATCTTCAGATCATCAACAGGTTCAAATTTATGTGAGGTATCACCATCATAGCCAAAACCAAACCTTCTGTTTCCAGAAACACCATATATCATAGAAGCAAGATGACTTCTGCCAATACTTCTAGATAAGAACTTTCTGAAGCTCGAGTCATATTCTTTCAGAATATGATTCATGCTAGGAATGGATTTTTCTGTTTCAGAAGGAGATCCACGATCTTTGGATAGATTTAAAACTTTTTCCTTTAGTTCAGAATTTTCCACTTCCAGCTTCTTAGTTTCAAATTCAAACTGCTTCTTCATCTTTTTGTATCTGATACTAAGATGAGCCTTGAGTTCCAGAAGTTTTGTTAGACTGGAAACTAACTCTTCTCTAGATAGTTCAGAAAATACCTCTTCAGAATCTGATTCTGATGTAGATTCTGATCCATCATCTTCTGTAGCCATCAGCGCGAAGTTGGCTTGTTCTCCTTCAGAGTCTGATTATGATTCTGATTCAGAATCATCCCATGTTGCCATAAGACCTTTCTTCTTATGAAACTTCGTTTTGGGATTCTCCTTCTGAAGTTTTGGACACTGTTAGGTGCCAAATATTGTTAATATTTAGTTTAATTAGTGGCACCTTTTAACCGATTTTATCGAGTATGCTTTTAATTCTCTGAAGTTTTAGATAATTATTTATAGTTTATAATTTTTAGCTTTCATTTTATGTTAATTTGTGTTTTTAGTTATGATTGTGTAGGTTTTGGCTAATTTTGGGATGTTTGGAGCTTACTTTGAGCTTGACAAGAGAGTGCCTGGCAGAAGTATGCGCGCGTCGCGCGGGCATGTGGGCGCGTCGCGCCCTGGGCAAGATATTTTGGAGCTTCAAACCAGAGATCTGCGCGCGTCGCGCGCATGGGCGGTTTATATTTTATAAGTTTAATGGCGCGTAGCGCGCTGGAGGGCGCGACGCGCCCTGGACAGATTTCAGAAAAACTATATAAAGAGATTTTCAGATATTTTGTGGTTGGTTGATTTTGAGAGCTTAAGAACATTTGTCTACTGTAGCAAACATAGAGTTGAAGATTGGAAGCCTTGATCGTCGATTAATCGCCTTTGATGCTTGTTGATCTTCATCCTTTCCTTCTTGTGCAAGCTACCATTCTCATGGATAGCTAAATCCCTTTTGTATCAAGATAAGATGTAATCTTCCTAGCCTTTTGTATGTTTTTCTTGTGAATATATGTGTATGAACAAGTGATGATCAATATAGATGGTTTAGTTTGTTTATTAAAGCTTTTCTTTGGTATAAATGTTTGAGACATCAATGTTTGTATCTAGACCTAACTCATCATCTTTCAAACTATAAGTTGCAGACATGGATTTAGAGTTTGATGTTTACTAAGTATCGGTTTTAAAACGTTATTTGTATTGTTTAAACGGTGGAGAAATCGTCGGTTAAACAATACGGTAAATCTAGCTATATCGTTGCGGACACGGACGATATAGGTGTCGATACGTAATTATATTGATCGTTAGCAAGTTCATAAGCATATATTTATAAGGAAACATACAAACTTAGGTCGATGAAATTGAATCTTGGTACATTTTCTTTAACTTAGAATTTTCATTAATTTACTCTTTGCTACTAAAGTGATTGAATGACCTTTTGCAAACCTAAAACTAAAGTAACATTAACTCAAGACAAAATAGGCTATAGAACGGCGGTGATATCGCAATAATCCCTGTGGATACGATATAAAACGAAAAGTACACCACAATACTCTTTCAACAAAATGGCGCCGTTGCCGGGGATTGTTGTTTAGATATTGCAAGCATTGCAATAGTTTGTTTTGTATTGAGTCTTATAATTAATATCTTGTTTCTAAATTTATTTTCCTTGTGTTTGTTAATTTGCTTGGTTAGTTTTTCAGATTACAGTTTATGCGAGGACGTATACCTGCAGATCAACTCCTTTTTGATCCTGAGATTGAGAGGACTGCTCGTAGAGAGAATAGCAAAACTCGTAGGAGAAGACAACTAGCTAGGGAAAGAAGACAACAACAAGAAGCATCTTCTTCTTCAACTCCGGTTGAAAACTTGGTTGAGGAAGAAATGGCTGCGGATCCACCACCTCGAGGGCCATGTGTTAACAGCCCTCGTCTCAATGCACAATTTGCTCGTGATCAGGCCAATGGAAGAAACTCCGAAATGAAGACGGGGTTACTTCAATTATTATACCAAAATCCGTTCACAGGGGCAGATCACGAGGATCCATTTACTCATCTAACTAAGTTCTACGAGATCGCCGGAACAATTGGTGCTCCGGAAGACCAAGAAGAACAGGTGTTCAGGAGACTCTTTCCTCATTCCTTAATTGGAAAAGCTAAGGAATGGTACCTTGATCAACCAAATAATGTCATGACAAATTGGAACGAGTTAGAAGAGAAGTTCTTGGATCGGTTCTTTCCTCACAATAGGTTCATGGAAGCGAAAACTTCTATTGCGGTGTTTTCTCAAGGTTCGAATGAATCTCTCAATGAAGCAAGGTCATGGGTTTGATGAATTGTCTCAAATCCATATCTTTAGAAATGGACTCCAACCTCAACCAAAAACTCTTTTAGATGCTACCGCGGGTGGTTCGTTGATAAATGGGAGCCCTTCTAAAAATCAACATGTGATGTGTTGTGAATTGTGTAGGGGTGACCATCAAACTGGTTTTTGTCCTCCACCGGGTGACGAGGTGAATTATGTGTCTAATCCTAATCAAGGATATGGTGGGAGACAACAACAACCTTACAACAATAACCAAGGTTACCAACAAAGAGGTAATCAAGGTTATCAACAAGGATGGAGGCCGGAAGCGGGTCCATCGAATCGCCAAAATCCGTATCAAGGTGGTTACAACCAACAACCTCAAAAACCAAAGCTTTCAATAGAGGACACTCTTAGCCAATTCATGCAATTGCAAATTGCAAGCCAAAAGAGTACGGATGCCGCCATAAAGAATCTTGAAACTCAAGTCGGGCAATTGTCAAAGCAACTTGCCGATCAAAACAAAGGTCCTTTTCCGGCTACTACACAAGAAAATCCTCGTGAGCATTGTAAGTCAATTCTAACTCGTAGCGGTAGAAATATTGATATGGGTGTAGGAGAGATAGTTGAGGAGGAAATTGTTGAGAATGAAAAAGATAAGGTGATTGAAGTAGAAAAAAATGTTGAGGGTGATTTAGTTGAAAATGAGAAAGAGAAAGAATTAGTGGAAAAAGAAACTCTTGAGAAAGTTGTAGAAAAAGAGAGAAAAAAGTTGAGTGTGATTGATAAGGGAAAGAAGAAGGTGGATGATTCTATACAAGTGAAGAAATTACCTTACCCTCCCGGTCCGTCAAAGAAAGAAGATGCAAAGCACTATGCTCGGTTCTTGGACATTTTTAGCAAGTTGCAAATCAATGTTCCTTTTTCCGAGGCATTAGAGCAAATGCCGATGTATGCAAAATTCATCAAAGACATCATCACTAAGAAGAGAAGATTATTGGATCCGGAGGTAGTAACGGTGAGCTCTTGTTGTAATGCGTTAATTCAACGCAATACTCCGATAAAATCAAATGATCCTGGGCGGGTAACTTTACCGGTGTCTATTGGAAATGTTCACATAGGCAAAGGTTTGGTAGATACCGGTTCTAGCATTAATTTGATCCCATTGTCTATGGTGAGAAGATTAGGAATCAACGATTTGAAGCCGACAAGAATGACGTTATCATTAGCGGATAAATCCACAGCTCATCCTCATGGAGTTGCGGAAGACTTGCTTGTCAAGGTTGACAAATTTTGGTATCCTGTTGATTTTATTGTCATAGACATGGAAGAAGATCCTGAGATTCCATTGATCTTAGGAAGGCCTTTTATGAAGACGGCTCGAATGATGATAGATATTGATGATGGCTTAATGAAATTAAGGTACCAAGATGAAGAATTATGTCTTGATCTCTTTGAAGCCATCAAGCATCCGAGTGATGAGGATGATTGTTTTAGAATCGATGCTACCGAAAGGGCTATTATGAAAGTAGAGAATCAAATGCACTTGTCGAATCCTCTTGAGAAGACTTTAATGGAAGCTCTTCAAGTTCTCACCAAAGATCAAGAGAAAGAAATTGAAGATTGCTTGAGAAATTTAGAGGCTTGTGATGAGATGAATCCATTTGAAACTCAAATTGAAGAGTTGAAGGATGAACCTAAAGTTGAAGAGCAAAAGGTGGAGTTGAATGTGTTACCGTCTCACTTGAAATACGTGTTTCTCGGTGACAATTCTACTAAGCCGGTTATCATTAATAACAGTTTGTCTAGCAAGGAAGAGCATCGATTGAAGGAAGTGTTGATAAAGAATCAAGAAGCAATAGGATGGGTTTTATCCGACTTGAAGGGTATTAGTCCGGCCTATTGTATGCATAAGATTATGTTAGAAGATGATTTTCGGCCCGTGGCACAACCTCAAAGGCGATTGAATCCAACCATGAAAGAAGTTGTTAGAAAAGAGGTTGTGAAGTTATTAGAGGCGGGGATGATCTATCCCATCTCCGATAGCGAATGGGTGAGTCCGGTGCATGTGGTTCCTAAGAAGGGTGGATTGACGGTTGTGAGAAATGAGAAGAACGAGTTGATTCCTTCGAGAGCGGTGACCGGGTGGCGTATGTGTATTGATTATAGAAGGTTGAACCAAGCAACAAGAAAAGATCACTTTCCATTACCTTTTATGGATCAAATGTTAGAGAGGTTAGCCGGAAGAAATTTCTATTGTTTCTTGGATGGTTATTCGGGATACAATCAAATATCAGTGAATCCGGCGGACCACGAGAAAACTGCTTTTACATGTCCTTTTGGCGTTTTCGCATACCGAAGAATGCCATTTGGACTATGTAATGCTCCTGCAACATTTCAAAGGTGCATGCAAGCTATCTTCTCAGATTTGATCGAGAAAAGCATTGAGGTGTTCATGGATGATTTTTCTGTGTACGGGTCGTCATTTGACTTGTGCTTGAAGAACCTTGATGTGGTGATGGAAAGATGCATTGAAACAAATTTGGTTCTCAACTGGGAGAAATGCACTTTCATGGTAACGGATGGGATTGTTCTTGGCCACAAGGTTTCTTCAAAGGGGCTTGAGGTCGATCCGGCAAAAATCGAGGTTATTGAAAAGCTACCCCCTCCGGTGAATGTGAAAGGCATAAGGAGCTTTTTGGGACATGCTGGGTTCTATAGAAGATTCATCAAGGATTTCTCCAAGGTCGCAAAGCCTTTGAGTAATTTGCTCAACAAAGGTATGGAATTTAATTTTGATGAATCATGTCTAAAAGCTTTCCTAGAACTTAAAGAAAATTTGACCACCACACCCATAATTGTCGCTCCTAATTGGTCGCTTGAGTTTGAACTCATGTGCGATGCTAGTGACTATGCGGTTGGTGCGGTCTTAGGCCAAAGGAAGAACAAACAATTCCATGCTATACATTATGCAAGCAAAGTTTTAAATGAGGCACAGGTTAACTATGCCACTACCGAAAAAGAATTGCTCGCAATTGTATTTGCATTGGAAAAGTTTCGCTCTTACCTCATTGGTTCTAAAGTGGTGTGTTACACTGATCATGCCGCAATCAAATATCTTCTCACCAAGCCTAATTCAAAACAGAGGCTTATTCGGTGGATTCTTTTGCTTCAAGAATTTGATCTTGAAGTGAAAGATAAGAAAGGTACAGAAAATTTGATTGCGGATCATTTGTCTCGGTTAGTGAATACCGAGGTGACAAACAATGAAAAAGAAGTGAGGGAAGAATTCCCCGATGAAAAACTGTACATGGTACAAGAAGTTAGACCCTGGTTCGCAGATATGGCTAATCACAAAGCATCTGGCTGGATACCGGAGGATCTAACTTGGAATCAAAGAAAAAAGTTTTTAAATGATGCTAATTTTTATGTTTGGGATGATCCTCACTTGTTTAAGTTGAGTAGTGACAATCTTTTGAGAAGATGTGTCGCGGATGAGGAGACAAAAAGCATTTTGTGGCATTGCCACAATTCGCCTTATGGTGGTCATTTTAATGGTTTGCGTACGGCCACAAAAGTCCTTCAATCGGGATTTTGGTGGCCTACTTTGTTCAAAGATGCTTACCACCATGTTGCCTCATGCGACAGTTGTCAAAGAACTGGTGGAATTGGGAAAAGAGAGGAAATGCCCCTCCAAAGTATTGTAGAAGTAGAGGTATTTGATTGTTGGGGCATTGACTTTGTCGGACCATTCCCTTCCTCAATGTCAAATGAATACATCTTGGTAGCTGTGGATTACGTGTCTAAGTGGGTGGAAGCGATTGCTTCACCCAAAGCGGATGGTAAGACCGTGATAAAGTTTTTGAAGAAAAATATATTTTCGCGGTTTGGCTCGCCAAGAGTGATAATTAGTGATGGTGGATCTCATTTCTGTAATGCTCCGCTTGAAAAAGTGTTCGAGCAATATGGAGTAAAGCACAAGGTAGCTACTCCATATCATCCACAAACTAATGGGCAAGTTGAGAGGACCAATAGAGAGATTAAGAGAATTCTTGAGAAAACTGTGTCTAGCTCTAGGAAGGATTGGTCAATGAAGTTAGATGAAACCTTGTGGGCGTATCGGACCGCTTTCAAAGCACCGATCGGTCTTACACCATTCCAAATGGTGTATGGTAAAAGTTGCCACCTTCCCGTAGAACTAGAACATAAGGCATATTGGGCCTTGAAGCTTTTAAATTTTGACCACAAGTTGTGTGGAGAGAGAAGAAAAATCCAACTTAATGAGTTGGAAGAGATGAGATTGCATGCCTATAAGTCTAATTCGATTTACAAGGAAAAGACCAAATTCTATCATGATAGTAAGGTTAGAATGAAGGACTTTAAGGTAGGGCAATTAGTTTTACTCTTCAATTCCCGATTAAGACTTTTTCCGGGAAAGTTGAAGTCTAAATGGTCCGGACCGTTTTTGGTCAAAGAGGTTAGAAGCCATGGGGCTATTGTGATAGAGGACCAAAAATCAAACCAAGAGTGGGTAGTAAATGGTCAGAGGTTGAAGGTTTATCGAGGAAGCGATTTTAATCGTGAAACTTGTGTTTTATCGTTTGGCGATCCTTGATTGCCTTTGATCGTCGAGCTGACCGACGTTAAACAAAGCGCTCTTGGGAGGCACCCCAAGTTGTATATATTCACTTGTATTTGTGTTCTTTGTGCAGGTGGGATTTTTGAGTTGTCGTCGAGCCAGAAACGATCTACCGGTATTTTTGGGCGTGCTGAAACAATGCAGTTTTTCTGCTGTTTCTGGTGTAGCGCGCGTCGCACCCATATGCGCGCGTCGCGCGCTTTGTGAACTCAAGGACCCCTTCCAGGCAGAGATGAGGGCGCGTCGCGCGCTGTACATATTTTTGAAAAAAAAAAAATTTTGGTTTGGGCCTACCCATGCTGGGCCCGACCCGGTTTCGTGGTAGAAGAGGTTCTTAGGGTTGTTGGAGGTTTTGCCTCCATTCTTCCCTTTCTCCTCTTTGTTCAAAGAAAAGAAAAACAACACACACACTTGCTCTTTTAATTCTTGCATTTTCCTCACTAAATTTCGTCTCTCTACCATCATCAATCATCAAGGTTTGTTCTTCTTCTCCTTTCTTTCCATTAAACTAGTTTTAGTTGTTAGGTTTTTAGATTTAGGAATATTTTGAATAATTTTGAAAAACTAGGGTAGAAAACAATCGTTTGCTGTATCTTTTGCTTTCTGGAACCTTTGGAAGGGAGGAGAAGCTTGTCTCCTCTTCTGTTTTATAGTTTTTTGAAGGAATTTTTCTGGGTTTCACAGAGCGCGCGTCGCGCCCTGTTCAGCGCGCGTCGCGCCCTGGGTTCAATTTTGAATTTTTTTTATGCATTCTGTGAAGTTGTATAGGGTCTGTTTTGTGATTGATGATGAATGTGGATTGATGTAGGCTATTAAAATAGAGGTTATGCTAACGTTGTTTCAATTTGTGTGTGTTTTGTTTGATTTGAAATTGTGCAGGAATGGCACCCTTTTTGAAGAGAAAGAAGACTGGTTCTGGTGAGGGATCTTCCTCACAGTCTGGCAGGTTTGATCGGACGAAGTTTCTAGGTCCGGAGCAAGAGGCGAGGTACCATGAGCTCGAAATTCGAGTTGTGTGGAGTGAACGCACTGTGGTTCCTATTGACCACGGCCACTTCCAAAGGGCGTGGACTGCTTTGTCTGAAACATGCTGGGACAAGTTGTTCACTCCACCACAATTCTATCAGGTGGAGATTGTCAGAGAGTTTTATGCAAACGCCTTGCCTCCGAGCAGTTGGTCAGGTACTAAAGCTTACCCGTTTAAAACATGGGTGAGAGGTAAGGCCATTGATTTTAGCAAAGAGGCTATTTTTGATTTTCTGGATAACCCTCTTGCTTTGGTAGAAGAGTGTGAGTACCATCCCAGGTTGAATTGAGGAAATTGGGATGCAGAGAGCATTAGGGAGAGAATTTGCAGGTCTGGTTTCACCTATACTCTGACTAAGGCTGGGCTGCCAAAGACTTTTACTCGTAGTCAGTTGACGGAGGAGGCTCAGTTGGTGACCTCGGCGGTGCTTTACAACATAAGGCCACGAAGTTACACTTCCTCCATCACCATTGATACGGCAGGTCTGGTTCAGGGTATCTTGAAAGGTGATAACATTGATGTGTCTCGGATTGTGGCGAATGAGCTGAAAAGAGTCACCCTGAATGGGACTCTTCATGGAGATGGGGTGAAATGTAGGTTGATTTTTCCTGGTTTAATAATGGGTTTGTGCAGGAAGGCTGGTGTTCGGTTCCCATCTGGTGGCATGATCCCCATGGATGGTGTTATAGATGATATTTTTGCTAACAGGTACTGTTTGCCTGGAGGTCATCCTTTCGGTGCTGCTCAAAGTGCACCTGACCTTCCCGATACTTCCGAGGCAGTTCCTGTTGCTGCTGCACTGCCTGTTGGTTCTCAGTATGGTGATGCAAGTGACTGGAACTATCAGATGCATATGGCGCATCAGAGAGCATTTATGTTTTTGCAGGATTCTATCCGGCAGCTTTCTCTGCAGCAGCCTGTTGGTACCCGGGATGATTTATCTGCTTATGCTTCATGGCCTGAGGGCAGGCCAGATTCTGAGGAGGGGATGGAGCAGGATGATGATGAGACTTCCGATGATGAGTAGCTCTTCTGCTTTATTTTTTTATTGCTTTATTTTTGTTGTTTTTAGTTTTATGTTAAGACAATTTCTACTTTGTTTTTAATTTTGTTCCATCCTGTTGGATGAGGTACTTTGAAAGGCTAAGTTTACGCCTTTGGATAGTTAACACCATTTGGTGTGGTTTTTGCTTTATTTAAGTTCAGTTTATTTTATGTTTGCATTTATTTATTTTTAAGTAGTTTTATTTTAGTTTAATGTTTTTAATGAGTTGTCCTGATGATTAATTAGCTGGAACACGACTTTTTGTTGTCACGATGAATTTGGGTGATGCAATACAATTTGAGTGGTGATGATATAAGTTGAAAACTGTACGTGCAAGGTACATCCTTTATCATTTTGTTTATCAAGTACCGTTGATTCTGATGCTTTGAAATTGTACAAATTAGTTGTCATTAATTTCTGTTGATAAAATTAGTTCAATTGTGAATCATTTTAGCCTAGCTGTAGTTGTGAGGAGACTTTCCACTGTGTAGATATATAATAAATTGTGCTGAATACCAGCAATGTGCGTTTTAACTCGTTTTTATTATGATTAATCTTGCATTTATTATTAAATTGTGTTAAGCATGAAAGTGATCAAGGCGTTTTGTTCTGCACTACGAGTATAACTTCCAATCCAAATGTAACCTACCCGGTGAGTGTGTGAGTATTTGATAACAACTTTGAGCCGTTTTTGCCAAGATTCAATCGGTATCAATTCCTTGTCTATATTTGCCGATTTTTGAACTGAATCTTGATGATTTTCTTTCAACCCTGAAGAGAACCATTAATTGTGGTTAGGAATGATTCCTTTTCGCCTTAGAATAGAGAGCATTCGTGATTATGTGGTGGTAATATTCAAGTTGGGGAGAATAAAAAATTTTGGTTGTATTGGTAATGAGAAGTAAATAACTGATTGCTTAAGAGAAAAAGAAAAAGAAAAAGAAAAAAAAGAGCTTTGTATATAGCTAGTTCCTTTAAAATAAAAAGGTGAACTCTTGAGCAATAATGTTGTATGATCCGTTGATAAAGAGGTGTGGATGTAAGTGTATTTGAATGCTCTCTTAGGTATTGACCCTTTCGATTCAATGGCCGTGAGATATGACACTTCGTTGTTAACCAAGCCAAGCTACAACCCGAAAGTCCTTAGTGATTCATGCTTATATACTCTTTATTTATTCTGTGCTTAGATGAGTTCATAATTAATTCGGTATGTTTGCGTCATTGTCTGGTGAGTGTTAG